>NW_007731574.1:0-18290 GCF_000696425.1 Galeopterus variegatus
CTACACGGCACAGCAGGGTGAGGTGACCCAGGGTGCTGTGAGCCACAGGGAAGAGCTGTGGGCACATGTGTGGTCTCTGGGTGCCAGGACCAATGCACAGAGAGGCAGCAAGTTGCCCCCAAGATGGCCCCTTTACCCACGCCGCTCCAGATCTTTGGCTGCCCTCCCGAGCATCCCCTCTATGCAGTCTGTGGCAACTGCAAAGCCAGGAACACCCATCTTAAGTCACTTGAGACAGCCCATCTGTTCTGGACCCTTAGTCACTTAAGGAAACATGTCAGCCTTGTGACCAGTAACCCTGTTGCTTTGTGCTGCTTTGCCCCCCACGGATTTGTCACCCCACTTCCCCTGGGTAATGGAGACACAAAGGATTACTCAAAGCCCATCTCTTCTGAGCAGTGAGAAGCCCTGAAGCTGTTAACTTCCCTGGGACCCTCCAGTGAGAGGGATCCCTTCCCCAGGAAATTAATGCCAAATTGGGGTTCTCTTCCTGCATTTATTTCCTAGACCAGGAAGTTACAGGAAGAGACATAGGTGGGGTTATAGTTTAACAGTATAGGCTGGTAACTTTCAGTGAAACAAGCCAGATGACATCCCAGTAGACAATTAAGTGATCTTACAACAATTTCTCCTTATCTTTACATAATAATCAGTAACTAGTCTGTCCTTGAGCCAGCAACCTTGCTGTGCCACAAATCTTATCTTGCAAAAAAAAAAAAAAAGACTGGGGGAAATTTCCTGTCCTTGCAAGGTCAATATTTGAAACTGCAAGGCTTTGGAACACCAGGCCCTGTGAAGTACATTTGCTTTATAGTATATTCCACATAACCCACCACGACCTCAAGCGGGTTCCTCACTCAGGCTTTCTCCCCAAATCTGTGCAAGAGGAAGGGGGCCCTGAGCTTGGGGTTCCTTTTGGGGGTAATGAAAATGTTCTAAAATGGACTGTGGTGATGCCTGCACAGCCCTGTGAATATCTAATTAAATGGCATATGAACTGTATCTCATTAAAGTTTTTTTTTTTTTCCTTTTTGTCTTTTTTCGTGACCAGCAATGGGATCGCAACCCTCGGTGTCGTGCCCGCACTGCGCTCAACCAGTGAGTGGACCGGTCTCTAAATGGGATCTGAACCCTCAGCGGGAGAGCCGCCACGCTCCCAAGCGCCGCACTCTACTGAGTGCGTCACCGGGCCGGCCCTAAAGTTGTTTTTTAAAAACAGGACTAGGGGGCCCTAGCAGACCCTCCTGCCCCCCACAGTGTCCCCATGGCATGTGCGCCCGGGGCAGAGCCCTGCTGCCTGTGCTGGTGGACTGACTCGGAGCTGCCGAGGGTCTCTAGTAGGGCTTCAGGCCAAGCTGCAGCATTGGTCACTAGGATCTCCATGACAGGCAAGTCTCCAGGCTGTCTCTCTTTGTGTGTATATGTTGCTTCTTGTGAGCTTCACATGGAGGGGCTGCCCCTTCCCAGTCCTGCCTCTGACTTGCTGGGGATCTTGCTCTCACTGCAAAGCCATGCCAACACAGCGGGGACAGGGCAGGAGAGAGGAAGACCATCCAGGGTACCTCCCGCACACCCAGGGGAGCCTCAGACAGAGCCAACAAGGGGGGAGCTGTGCCGTGGGGGTGGCGGCCACAGTGGCCCAGGCCAGGCGAGGAAGGCACCTATGCAGGCAAGGGCACAGCGCCCATGCAGGTCTGAGTCATACACGAGGTACACACTGGGGTATTGGAAGCCAGCTTCCTACTGCAAAGGGAGGAAACGAGAATGCAATTGGATGACGGCAGGCAGCCCCCCTCCACATGGGGGAAACACACAATGTGAGAGGGAGGGCGGACAGGTGGTAGATGAAAGACAGGGTGATGGTATATTTAAGTGACAGCTTGGCCAGGCCACAGTACCCAGTTTCTGGCCAAACACCCAGATGTTTCTGTGAAGGTATTTTTAGGTGAGATTAATATATAAATCTGTAGACTCTGGGTAAAGCAGATGACCCTCCATGGCGTGGGTGGGCCTCATCTGATCAGCTGAAGGTCTTAAGAGAAAAGATTGAGGTCCCCGAGGAAGAAGGAATTCTGCCCCAGACAGTCTCTTCCGTGGGTCTCTAGCCAGCGGTCTGTCCTGCAGATATCAGACTTGCCAGCCCCACAATCACATAAGCCAATTCCTTAAAATGAATAACTCTCCCACCCCCCACCCCCATATATATACACACACACACATCTGTTATGGACCGGGTTGTGTCCTCCAAAATTCATGTTGAAGCCCTAACCCCCAGTAGGACTGTATTTGGAGATGGGGCCTATAAGAAGGTCATTAAGGTTAAATAAGGTCATAAGGGTGAGGCCCAGATCCAACTGGACTGGTGTCCTTACAAGAGGAGACCCAAGAGAGCACAGAGAAAAGGCCATGAGGACATAGTGAGAAGGTGGCCATCTATGAGCAAAGGAGAGAAGCCCCAGGAGAAGCCAAGCTTGACAACACTGTGACCTCAGAATCGTGGCCTCCAGAATTGAGAAAATAGTTTTGTTTAATCTGCTCAGTTTGTGGTACTTTGTAATGACAACCTGAGCAGACTGATACACATCCTAGTTCTGCTTCTGTGGAGAACCCCAATTCGATGGATCAATGGACAGATGGAAGGATGGACGAATGATGACAGGTAGACCGGGCAGACAGGCAGACATAAATGTACATGTTTCTGTGGACATGCACACATATCTCCATCTCCCTAGCTCTGTCAACTAAGACTGCCTGAACAGCAATGGCCTGGCCACACTTGGTTTTTTTTTGGCTGCAGGCTGTTCCAGGGATCAAACCCTGGATCCTGGTGTTCATCAGCATCATTCTCTAGCCGACTGAGCTAACCAGCCAGTCTGAGATCTTGGTTTCTAAACACTACCCTCCACTCAAAGGAACCGTTGCTCTCTGGGGAAAGGACAAGTGACTCTGAGTGGGGTCCTGTAAGGACGCTGTGGGCCTGAGGGTCAGACAGCAGCCCATGGTTGCAATGTGGTGAAGAGTGTCTCTGTGGTAGGAAATGCATGCTAATGGGGCACCAGGTCACCACGTGCTCTCAAACGGTTTGTGGGGGAAGGCTTTTTGTATTTGCGAGTTTGGGATTTCGTGGGGGGTGCAAAAAACAACACAATCCTCATCACAGCCCTCTGCGTTATTCCCATTTTACAGGTGGGTAAATGAAGGCTCAGGGCAGTTGTTTCCTGCCCGAGGTCACACACTGAGGGAGTGGCTGAGCCAAGTCTCCTGAGAAGAGCCACCTCCTGGGACTGACTGCCTGGCCTGAGGGGAAGGAGGCAGCAGGCAGGGCAGTGTGGCAAGGCCAGGGAGGGCCCCCCTCGGCGCAAGCCGCCCTGGCGCAGGGGCTCCGCGGCTCCCCGCAGCTCTGAGCAGAGGGCATCGCTGGGTCCTCACGACCCACTCCCACTGCAGAGCGCCTACAGGGAGGTGGCCACATCCCAGGCTTGCGGGTGAAGCAACAGCAGCAAGCGCTCCCCTGAAGCTGCCCACGTGCAGGACCGCAGCCGGACAGGGGCCCGCCCTGGGCCAGAACATAAGATGGAGCAGCCACTGTGGAGAACAGTCTGGCAGTTCTTCAGACAATTAAACAGTTACCACAAGACCCACAATTCCGCTCTGAGGCATCTAACCAAAGAGAAATGAAAACGTACAACCACACAAAACTTGTACATCTATAGCAGCAAAATTCCTTAACAGCTAAAAGGTGGACACCACCCTCATGTCCACCAGTGGACACATGGACAGATGAAATGTGGTCTACCCACACAATGGATTATTCAACCATAAAAATAACGAAGTTCTGACATATGCCCTCAGAACAGGCAGGTCCACAGAAACAGAAAGCAAATTAGTGATTGCCAGGATGGGGTCCAGGGTGAGGGTTTGAGGGGGGTGACAGCTAAAAGATACCAGGTTTCTTTTGGGGTGAAGAAGTTCTGAAATTGACGGTGGTTACAGCTGCACGACTCTGTGAATATACTAAAAACTCTGAGACTATACACTTTAAACGGGTGAATTGTATCCCATGAGCCTGCTTATACAGGGAAATAAAAATGATGCCAACTTTTAACACAAGCCCCTGGGAGTTCATGGGAGGCCAGGTCACACTTCCTCACTCCACACTGACAGGAGCCTGCACCTCTCTGCCTCCATAGTGGGAACCTGCTGCCTCCCTCATGGGATCCCAAGGGTGCTGCTAGCTCGGACCTCCCAGGTGAGTGCAGGGTTGGGTGGATTACACGAGCTGAGAGGGGAGGTGTGCCAGGCACACAGAGCAGCAGCTGCCCACCCAGATGTCGGATCTGATCCTGCCTCCACGCCACTGAGGATGAGAGGCAGCCACAGCCAGACCTGTCTAACCCAGATGCACACGCCATAAGCAACAGGCAGCTTTGCACAAAGTATAAACTTGCAGTAACACCCAAGACAGAAGCGTACGAAGTGGAAACTAAAGGGGTCCATCACACAGCCCAATAACACCCTGGTGGCTCTTCTTTGAGAATTCTCTTTCATGTGTGAACAGATTTTTCCCCCACAAAACAGACATAAAACACCAACACTGCAGTAGAGCGTGCACTGTCACTTCACATTCAGGAAATGTGCCTGATACACATGTCAGACGCAACACTTCTTTTGGAAGGACTCACAGAATTTTATTTGATGGATGCCCCATGGCATAGGTGACTGTCCTTGGGGCAGGTAGAGTTCTAAGTCTCCTAAGGTGGATTTTCTGACCCAAGGTCATCACAGCTGCAGGTGGTAGCTGTGGGGAAGGAGTGTTCTCTAGGACGCTGGCACTAAGGGAAAGTCCACCCTCTCTGTCCCTCAGCTCTTTCCTGACGCAGTGGGTTAAGGAGCCGTCAACGTTCAGTCTAGTGGGGGCACGCCCGATGATCCTGTCCCTTGTTTGACTCGGTGCAGACAAGGAGCAGCCAGCAGCAGCCCTTGCTCCTTGCCTGGCCCGACTGGCCGCGTCACTTCCTGCCCTCCAGGGACCACTTCTTCTTCTCTGACTCCTGGACATCGGCCACCTTTGCCCTGGCACCAGCTGGCTGCCGAGGCTTCCTCCTCCTCTTGCGAGCTGCTCTCTGGCCGCAGCCCCTGGGCTGCCCTTGGGGTGGGACACCCTCCACTCTGCCCAGCTGCACTGCGGGGACTGCCCCTGCACCCCTCCTCCGGCTCCTCTTCCTTTTGGTTTCTGAGCTTGGGTCAGGACTTGCATCCTCGTCAATCTTCCCTGGCAAGAGAACAAGTCGGCTTGAACTAAATGTCACGAACATACATGCCAATCCAGTCACCTCAATTCTGTAACCAAAAGTGCCAGCACTGGGGGTTCAGCCAATCAGGGGACCCAAATCCAGTGTGGACGTCAAGCTCCAGGACCACCTATGCTGGCTCATGACACCAGGGAAGGCTGACCAGGGAATTTGGGCCTTCAGCAAGACCAGCATGGTACACACCTGGAGCATTGTGGGGTGAGGAGCAAAGGCAGGAAAGAGGAAGCAAGCAGTACCAGGCTGGCTGAGGGTAGGGAGGTTGAAGGAGGTGACCCTGGCCAGAGGGCCAGCAGGCCTAACTCTACTTCCTGTGCAAGAGAGCCACGAAGACAGCGTTCATGTGGGTGCACGTGCCAGGCTGAGGTGGTCTGGCGCCTGCTTCCAGGGCCAGGTGGGAAATGATGTGCTCAAGCCTCCACGGCATGGGTGGCCTGGGCTGGAGGAAAGGGGTGGATCTGGCGGCCCTGCGAAGGGTGGATCCTCGGGAACGGGGGCTGGTTTAGCACAGGTGGGGTGGAAGGTGTCTCAGCTTGGGGCAGATCCACTGTCTCCCTCTTCTGCACCCGGTTCCAGCCCCAGCGCCCCAGCACCCTGCCTGGCACCATGTACACAGCCCAGCTCCACTGCAGGCAGCAGGCCCAGGGCAGCCCTCAGCAAGGGTGTCACGTGCCAACCACACTCGTGTGGCCACCGAGGCTGAGCAGAAGGACAGCCCCTGAAATCAAGGAGGAGTAGCAGGACTGGGAACTCTGGAGGATGTGGAAGAGGAGTGGACGGGATGCAAACCAAAGATGAAGGTCAGGAGAGGCCGCCCAGAGGACAGTGCGCAGACAGCAGGTGCCTTGCGTAAGGAAAGAGGGGAGGCGGGAGTGATCGACAGGCCGGAAGTCCTGAGGCTGTGACCATGCAGGGAATCTCCAGGACATGTGGACAGGGCATCTCCAGGATACCTGGATGGTGGTCACTTGGGACGGGGAACTTGCAGGAAAGCCTTGAGGAGAGACCTCCCAGGTGACTTTGAGCAAGGGAGACAGATGAGCAAGGGAAGAAAGCCCCTGACAGTGAATAAATCCTGCAGCCCTACCTTTCTTCTGCAACCGCGACTTAGACAAACGCTTCTTCATCCTCCTCTCCGGCCGCCCTCCATGCAGACTCCCGTAGGCTTCTTCAGGAATGTCATCCTCAGGGAAGATGCCTGAGAACCAAGGCAGAGTCAGGAGGCCCCAGCAGGCACCACCTCTACGCACTCTGTGCAAGAAAGAGGCCCAACAGGCCTAGCTAGAACACTAGCACCCAGCAGCAACTTGTTCATACCACCACAGCTGGAGCAACCACCTGAAGCCCAGCATACCTGCAAAAGCAGACTCTTGGAGCACCTACAATACATCAAGGTCTATTCCTTCCTTTTTTTTTAGGCATTGGCTGGAACAGGGATCAAACCCTGCACCTCAGTGTCATCAGCACGCCCATCAAGGTCTAGTTCTTAAAAATGCTTATGCTGGGAAGGGTCAAGAGAGAACTTTCTAGACAATGGTAATATTTTGTATCTCACCAGAGACTTGGATTACACAAGGCTATGCACTGGCCAAACACACCAGATACACACAATATTCATGTACCTCGCTGCACGCAAATTTTACCTCAAACATACTACTTTAGTTAGGACAGGCATGCTGAAGAACTGGGGGTGCGGCCTGATGCATGGACAGAGGCAGACACATGATGGAATGAGGACAGTAAAACATTAATGCTGGAGTTGAGGTGGTGGACGTGCAGGTATCCACTATAAGATGCTTTCAGCTGTGCCACAGGTTTGAAATTCTTCATAATGAAATGGTGGGGAAATGCTTACACCCCATTATAAATCTCCTAGGAAAGCATCTTCCAGATAACCCACACCAGTCCCACCAGCCACGTGCTGCACAGTGGGGATGCTCACTGCAAAGCAGACCGGCCACAGCAGCACACGTCCCAAACACCACAGGGGCTCTGACGGACGCTCGAGTCTGAGACCCACTCAGCATAAACTGCAACAGCGAGCTGGAGAATCCCTCAGCCCTGCCTCCCCCTCCCACATAAATGCCACCAGCCTCTGCAGAGACTTCGCTGTGCTGTGAGGGAACTGATCCACTCCACCCCCATGACAGTGGAAGCCCTCCTAAGCTGGGTGGCTGCTCTCGGTGCCCAGCCCAATCCTTACCTTCTGCCAGGTTCTGCAACCTGAAAGAATAAGACAGACACTGTCAGTTACCACGGCTGTGGTTTCTGCAGGAGGAAGGATGCTGCATCCACAGGGGCCTTCAGAACCTAGTAAGGGGCTACCCTGGAGGCTCAGAGGGACCCTGGGACACATGGCCGTTGGTGAAATCTGCCTCCCTTGGGGAGCTCAAAAGACCTCTTGCCTGGCTGAGGCCGCTGGCAAGGTGCTGAGGCAAGGAGCAGGTGCTGGGGTGCATGAGGAAAGCGCCACCCCACGGGAAGTGGGAAGGATGGTGCCAGCCACCTTCAGAGACACTCACTTGCGGATCACCTTGTAGAGACGCTTCCGGTTCTGAGAAGGGGTGTTCTGCCGGCTAGCCATTTCAAACAGTCTGTTTCCAACTGCCTCATAGTCAAACTGTTTCAAAAAGAGACATGCTAAGGAGGTGTGAAGACTCAGGCACCTTCCATGTGCTCTGAGCATGTGAACCCTCTGGACTGAGAAAGCACCTGGGCCACCATGAGGATTCTCTACTCCAACCTTCCTCCACTCAGCAGTGCTGCCGCACAGAGACACAACAAGATCAACAAGATCATTTATGCATCCTGTTTGCCTGAAGTCGTAGATCCCATTTGCTGAGCTCTGACTCTGAGCTGAGATAACCTTCCTCCACTCAGCAGTGCTGCCGCACAGAGACACAACAAGATCAACAAGATCATTTACGCATCCTGTTTGCCTGAAGTCGTAGATCCCATTTGCTGAGCTCTGACTCTGAGCTGAGATCCAACCACCCAGCACAGCCACCTCATTTGTGCTCAGCACCCAGTGAGGAAGTTGGAGCAGATGTGGAAGGCTGCCCGCTTGTCCAGGGTGAAAGGACAGCCCTATGGCGGCACCAGGCCCAGAGAGCGTGGTTTGCCTCTGGGCCCTGCCCCAGCCTCGCTCAGTGACCCTGCACTCCTGCGGACAAGCAGGGTCTGGACACCTGTCCTTCCTCCAAAGCTGACCTTTGTGAAGGCCAGTCTCCACATTGACAGCTGCCACCCTCCCTCGTATGATGCCCTTCCCCTTCCAGAGCCTGAAGCAGAGCAGGAGGGCAGAAGACAGCCATAGGTCTGGGACACCCACCTGCAGCACAGGCCCTGCGCCATCCCCATCGTCGTCCGCCTGCGCCTCATCCCTCTCAGGTGCAGTCCTGCGGATAGAGCCTGGAGCAAAAGGGACCCCGTGAACTCAAAGGCCTGCACCAGGCGTATGCAAGGCCCAACACAAAGTCCTGGTCAGAGGATGGGCACAGGCTGGGAAAAGCACCAAGCTGCCTCATATGAGGGCAGCAGTGTCACTGCAGGCCTGGAAGTGAGGGGCCATGTCCCGGGAAGGTGGCGCCAACCCAGCCCCTAGAGAGTGACTGAGAGAAACACCTCAGGCAGAGAAGGTAGCAAGGAAGAGGGCAGCAGTGGCCAGCACAGGGTGGGCCCAGCCCAGGAAACAGCAGGAGACGGCACTTCAGGCTGGGTGCTCCGACATTGATGGCACTCTCTGTGAGGAAAGTTTCTGGATGGCAGGCAGCTGTGAGGGGAGGCATGCAGCAAGAATGCTGATGGTTACTGGGAGCGAGGGGACCAGGGAGGGACAGGGATGACACATACAGGATGGCCAGAGATAGCCCTGGGGTAGGGTGGCTTCTGACTGGTAAGAAAGCCCAGGGGCACACAGCAATGGCCCCAAGAGGAGGCGGAAGGGAGCCCTGGGATGGTCGCTGAGGTGCCCTCTACAGCAATAGGACACAATGCTCGGGAAACAGACCACCTGGCGGAGTCAGACACTGGCCTGCAGTACCAAGCCTGGAAGCCAGGAGGACCCCACCTGGACCCCACCGCTGCCAGAGCACCACAGCCCCATCCCAAAGCCCCTCAGTGGGACCCGTCTGCAGTAGCATGTTCCCCTCCTTCATCCACCCACACGCAATTGGAGCCCGGCCATGACCAATACAAGGGCAGCTCCCTGTCCTCGTGGGAGAGACAGGCCAGGAGTGACGAATGCAAACCAGCGAACTATGTAACATGAAGTGATAGGCAGCGTGGAGAGGCCCAGCATGTGCAGCAAGGTAGAGGCGGGGAGGCTGCACTGTAAGTAGGTAGTCAGGGCAGCCCCTGAGAGTGACAGGTAGACCGAGACCAGGAGGGCAGGGGCTTGTCCAAGGGGCCAACTGAGCCTGGGGTGGGGGGTGGCTAGCACAGAGGAGCCCAGGGAGTCCCAGCAGTGCCCTGAAAACACCAGAGGCCATGGAAGGTTTAGGGAGAGCAAATCCCATACAAGCTTTCCATTTCCAGAGGTCATACCGGCTGCTGTGCCGAGAAAAGACTGAGGGAGAGGGCAAAAAGAAGGGACCAGCCAGGAGGCGGCTAGGATGATCCCACAAGAGTCCAAACTGGCTCAGCCAGCACAGGCGCCCCAGACCCGATGTGTCATGAGCCTCACCTGCAGGCGGCTTCTTGGACCACTTGCTGGACGGTAGGCCTTGCCCACGCTCACCACTCCCTGACGAGTCATCATCACCCTCCGACACCTCCTCCTCCTCCTCTTGCGTGTCCACTTCATTCATGAGGTCTTCAATGGCAAACGGGGCCTGCTCCACAATCTTCTCAAAGATGCCTCGAGTGATGTTATGCAAAACCAGGGGACTGAGGGTGGAGCAGAGGCCAGACAGCTGCCTGTCAGCTGGACCCTCACAGAAGCAGCAGCGACTCCTCCTGCCCACGCCCCTCTCACGCAGCCACTTGCTGCTCTGGGACACGGATAACAACCACGCAGTGCAACCCCTCTTCCCTGGAGGGAGAAGCCCTCCCCCGAAGGCAGCAGTCACCCAGAATGACTCAGTGACAAAGAAGAGTCAGGTCTGACCAGGCCACCCACCACTTACTCCTTAGTCCGGGCAGCAATTCTGCAGAAGGGGTCGATAAACCTGAGGTTCTGTTCTGCCGTAAGCTGCAGGGGAAAGGAAACACGAGCTGCCTCAGTCCATCACTCATAAGCAGCCCTGACCAGCTCGGTCACCTGGCCTGACCCAGCCTCACCTCCTGGGCGCCCACTTTGCTCAGCTCCTCCAGGAAGATCTCAAGGAAGTGGCTCTTCACCCCATTGGGGGCCTGGCTGTTGGGGTGCAGGATCTCGGTCGTCAGCAGCTCCAGCAGCTGCTTGACCTGTCTGAGGAAAGAAGAGGTGAGTACGGCAGGCAGCCATGCCCAGCCACAAGCCCATGGCACGCACACTCCCTAAGTTATTAGGGCTGATGGAATATGAGTGCAGGCAGGTGCCACGGTCTGTGAATGTGCCAGCTTTCACATGCACACAGGTTGAGGACAGATGATCCCAGGTCTGTTCTGGAACAAGGAGTCTTGCAACTACAGGTTTATGTGGCCATCACCAGCACCAGAACACACGGCATGGGTTTGGATCTCAGATGCAACAGGTATAAACACTCTCACAGGCCTCCGCTCTGTCCTCAAGATTACAAGTGGAGGCAGACAGTCTCAGCTGAGATGCACTGCTACCACCACCTTGCCTGGCATGCCTCTCTGCTGTCCCTTCTGGGTACCACTCGGGAAGACATGGCAGGAGAGACAGGCCAAGAGAGGAAGGGGCTGAGGCCTGCAAGCCATTCGAGGGCTTCCCAGGTCCTGCTGCACCAAGCACTCGGCCATGACACATGAGTGTCAGAGGCCCTGGATCCTAGGACCAGAACGCCCAGAGACCAGTCAGTCTCCAGCAGTCTAAATGCATCAGAAAACCCTGGGGTGCTTGAGGACACAGATAGATCCCTATACCCTGAATCATAAGATGCTGTTGCATTCTCCAAGCTCCCCAGACAACTGTCATGACAGCAAGATCTGCTAATCACTGGTTACAGGAAGGAAAAGTGATGCTCTGCAGGTACAAGGAAAGGAGACAGGGGTGAGATCAGGGTCAAAACTCAGACAAAGAACCCCAGATGCAAGAGACCTACTCCCATGGCTAGTAATAACACAATCACACACTTAAAAAAAAAAAAAATCAGTAGGGGCTGGATGCTTAGCTCAGTTGGTTAGAGTGTGGTGCTGACAACAGCAAGATCAAGGGTTCAGATCCCGTACTGGCCAGTCACCTCCCTCCCTGAGAAAAACTAGTCACATCTGCAGGAGACTGAGAAAGGCTAGCAAGTACCTGAAACTATCAGCGTTAGTTGCCCAGGGCAACAGGGGAGGCTGCCAACATCCTTGAGATGGTCTCTGCATTAAATCACTACTTATAATGAGGATGAAATTACTTTTGTAATAATAGACAAAAAAAAGTTAACTAAAATAAAATTGTCCCTTTAACATTTTAATTTAGAGTAAGTCATGACATCCCTAAGGGGTAACCCATAATACTAAGTCCTAAAATGAGTAAGAGACTCCTGGCCTCAAAGTTCTCACTGGGAATTCAAGCATAAGAATCACTCAAAACCAGAGGCACTATTGCCCTAAATATAAAATCACCCATAGTAATGTAAACCTAGAGAAATTCAGGAACTACAGTCCAATTCCTGATTTTTTTTTTATAAGAGAAGAAAAAAAGTGGGTTAGGGGCAAAAATTTGTTAGCTTTGTATCCTTTTTTTTGGCAGCTGGCTGGCATGGGGATCTGAACCCTTGACCTTGGTATTATGAGGCTGTGCTGTAACCAACTGAGCTAATCAGCCAGCCCCTGTGAGCTTTGTAATGCTGAAGATAAAAAAGCCATATAGTAACTCGGGCCACAAGCTGAACTCTCTGGTCTAAGAGGAATTCTGACATCTGGGCACCACTTTTATTATTCATATACTTGAAATCAACTCCTTTAACATATACTTTTTAATTACACATCAATTCCAAATACATTTTTCTAAGCCCCTCCCCCACCACAAAAAAGCAAAACAACAAAAGACCACGCAGCAGCGGGACACCGACAGACATGTTCCAGCATCGTCAGTACAATAAAAAAGCCGTCTGCAAAAATGGTCCCCACGCCACTGTGTGAGCGCACACACACACACTAGATAGCTGTGACACTGCTCCATGTAACACTCCAAAACTAGTTATCTGTTGGAGTTAAAATTACTTTTCAATGTTATTCATAAAAGCTTTCTGAGTTCTTTACACTGAGCACGTATTACCCTCATCACTGGAAAAAACTTATAAAGAAATTTAAAATGTCTTAAATTTTCAAAACTTTACAATGACCCCAAACCCCGCTTTGTGTTGTGGAACTCAGACTGCCCCCTGAAGTTTGGATGATTTAGTATTTTTGGAACCGGGACCTATTACTGTTGATAACAGAGCTGAATGTGCCGTGTTTTATAAAAAAGCTTCTCAGCTAGACACCCTTTATCACAAGGACTCAATTCTGACTCACAACGAGAACATGAAAACAAACGCCATCACGTCCAGGAACACATGACAAATCTTAATTTTTTAAAATGCTCTCACTTTAAGTACGATTAAGGCTAACATCTTTTTATGACAAGGAATTAAGAGACATATGTGCCTCCAACCCCCTGGGAAACAAGTCTGAGGGCATACAGCACTCTGAGCCCCCACCTCGCCTGGGAGAGGCCTTCACTGCGGGTACTAACCTTTCTTCCCAGCCCTGCATTCTCACGGCCTTCAAGGACTCGTTCAGCACCATCCGCATGAGCTTTGGCACAAAAGGAGACTCATGTTAGTGAAAGCACAGCCCAGACTTCGCCAACCCCACCCCCCTCCCATACACTGGAGCCTTTTGAAGCCATAGCCTTGGTCACCTCTGCCTGCCCCAAAATACACACAGACCCTTAAGAGCTGCTGACTGGCTGATGCTGGGGGACACGCCACCACGCCCACAGGGCCCTGGGCAGGAGAGCAGAGGCCTCCCCGTGGCTGAGACGCCCCACTGCCCACAAGCAACAGGAAGTCAGGCACACAATAGGTAAGTCCCATCAGCAGCTGTGGTCATAAACTACAACTGGAGCACAGTGGTCCCTGTGTCAGAAGTGAGAACAGAGAGAAGTACAGCTCCTCCAGGGGAAGCAGAGCCCTAGGCAAACTAGGCCAGAAACTCGGCATGTCTTTTCAGACCTCACCCAGCGACTTCTGTCCTCAACAGAGAGAACACAGCTCACTTTCTCCCTCATCTTCTGGGCGGAAAGACCCTCCCACTACACCTCACAACACAAATAAAGCTCAACACCTGCCTCACAGTCCCGCATCCTCCTACAGGGCTCAGAGAATCATCTGTCCAGTTTCCTGCTTCAGGACATGAACACACTCAGGGACCCAAGCCACGGGAAAAGCTTGACAGAGAGCTCATAGACTAAGAGCCTCACTTACAGAGCATACCCCAGCAGCCAGGACACTGTCCTTGAGGACACTGGAGGCCTGTCCCACACGGCTACCAGCAGCATGCCCAAAGGGTCAGCCTTTACGGCAGGGCTGTGCTGCTGCCCTTGGTCACATGAGGGGGATCGTGGGCCTTGAAAAGCCACCAAATTCATCACATAGAAGGACCCAGCAATTACATCCTGGCAAGACGACGGCAGGGCTGTGCTGCTGCCCTTGGTCACATGAGGGGGATCGTGGGCCTTGAAAAGCCACAAAATTCATCACATAGAAGGACCCAGCAATTACATCCTGGCAAGACGGCATGGTGACTTATAAACCTGTATTTTGTTACAGTGTAATGCCTGGCCCTTGGCCCGCTCCCACACCTACCCATATGCATTCAAGTCCTGCCTTCCTTCCTTCTCGGGCTGCATGCTTTGCTCACCAGCTGGCCCTCACTTCAAGAATACCTAACGTATACAGTTGTCCACATAATCCTGGCCCATATCTGAGCTGGACGCTGAGACCCAGGCAGGTCATGATCTATCCTCAGTGAGGCCCAGACATTGCCACATTCAGTGTCCCCACTAGACCACCAACCTCTAGACAGTGACAATGTCCCTTCATCTCAGGAATGCTCCAAAGTCACAGTGTCCACCACCTTCGTAACAAAACTGTGGTTCAACAGGAAGGACAGAAGGGAAGGAGGTAAGAGCAGCAACAGACTAAGTCTGTAAAATTCTGCTTCCCCCTCTATTCCTTAGGGCAAATCAGTAACCTAAATGGGAATGCTACACAGGAAAGGAGAAAGAAAGGGGAGTTCTACACAGCATAATTACAATCATCCTCTGCCCGCACAAATAATCCTGGCAGGCTAGACCCTCCAAGGCAGACACCTCAGGCGCGACCTTGCCTCCTCTGCTGTGCATGTGGGCCATGGCCGCTCTAGAAAGGTCGCAATGGCCTCACTACTGATCCGCACCAAGACGACACCTGGAACTCTTCTTCTCTGAACCGAAAGTTCACAACAGTGTTTTAAGGACTGAAGTCCCTCCCCACCGGCTAAGCCTCAAAGAAACGGGACAGGTATCACAGAACCCTAAGCAAGCACATCCCACACAAGGCTTCAGCCGCACGCCCAGCCACTGGACTCAGAGTCACACTGCCTCAGGGTCACCTCACCATGGAGGCCAGACACTGCCATGATGGCGCTGCTGGGAGACTGCCCCTGAGCCACAGCTGTCTCACCAAGTAGTACTTGTCCAGGCGCAGTCTGTCTATGCCCGGCCACTCACGGTTCATGGTCTGCCAGAATGTCTGAAGGAATACTGGACTCAGAGTCACACTGCCTCAGGGTCACCTCACCATGGAGGCCAGACACTGCCATGACGGCGCTGCTGGGAGACTGCCCCTGAGCCACAGCTGTCTCACCATGTAGTACTTGTCCAGGCGCAGTCTGTCTATGCCCGGCCACTCACGGTTCATGGTCTGCCAGAATGTCTGAAGGAACAGGTGCTCTGGGGAGGAAAAGTCTGACATTAACGCCAGAAAAGAACAGCTGAGGAACGCCAAGCCACTTCGGGCAGTGAGGTGAGGGTACAGGGCAACCTGCTCAGGAAGTCAGTCACATGCAGCCTCAGGGACCTCTCGGCTCAGCCTGCAGAGTTGAGCAGCAGTGCTGTCTCTGGCTCAAAAAAACAGGGCTATGAGGCTCCTCAGAAAGAAAAGAAAAGCATGGCTACAACCTGAACTAGAGTGCCATAACCTCGGAGAAACAGGCACAAAGAAGGGGGAGCAACGCCTTGGGCGAGAGAAGCAGCTGCGACCCACTGCCAGGGTGGTGCGGGGAGGTCTCCCGCACAAGCCCACACCCCACCCCCGAGCCAGGCATAGTTGGACAGGATGTGCACGTCAGGACTTTCAGAGGCTCCCCAAGTAATTCCATCTCAGTCAGGATAAAAAACAGAGAATCAGAAAAATAAACTTTAGGAACTGGACAATGAACAGGTGGAATTCGGTCAAATACCGTGGTAACTCTATACTGGCTCTTTGTTTTAATTTTAAAATGTAAGATACTAGCCTGTTGACTCTTGAACTGAATATATTTGGGGTAAATGAGTTAATGCCTGTGGAACACTTAGAACAGTGTTTCACACACACAAGCACTCAGCAGACACCAGGACTCTCCCCTGCTCTCAGGTATTGCCTGCTCTAGATCTCAGAACACAAACCTTCTGTGCCTGGTGACTTTGACTCTAGGCAATTCTGGTGTTTACAAATTGGCTTAACTATGGCAGCATATACTTACGTGTCTCTGTGGTCTGAAAAGCATGGATGAGCTGGGAAATAGTCCTTCCTAGTTCTTCCTGTGCAGGAAACAACAAAAACGCCCTCAGACCCTGAAGTGCTGTGCTCTTACAGTGACGAGACAAACATGCTCCACTGTCCACTCATGTACTCATCACAGAGAACCCACTTCCATGGGCCTCAGCCCAGGGAACTTGAGGTTTGCAAGTCTCATCCCTGCCACAAAAGGCCTCCTCACAGCTGGGACCAACAGAATGTCACCACAAAGCATGGCAGTCACTGTCCTCCTGACTGAGGCTGTGCCCTGAGCAACAGGGAGTGATGGTCAAAGCAGAGCATGGGAAGGAGCAGCAGGGGGCCTCAGGACACAAAGCCTCCTTACTGGCAGGAGGGGGGCCAACCAGATCCTACCAATAGCTCACTGCCTGCCTGCATCACTATGTCAAGTGTCCTCCAGTGCACTTGCTAAGAAAAAAGAGTCCAAAGCTTCCCTTTGAGACAGTAGTTGAGTAGGCATGGAATACAGCCTGTGTCCCATGTACTCTCACCACCCTGGTGAGAATCACCCTGGTGACTCTGAAGGAGAGTAAACAATTCACACTTTGTGAAACACTGATCTAAAAAGGCTAGCAGGAGAAATCCTTGTCTCAGGAGACTTTGAATCTGTCTCTTGGTTTCTACTATTTTAGCACTCGCTCCGCAACGTGGGACAAACATGAAACAAACAACCCATTGTTCACCCACGCCATGATTACACTGCCTACCACCAGTGTCACTATGGTGCTCAACTCAGCAAAGCACATCAATGTCCTCAGCAACTGTAAGACCTGCTCTCACCAGCCATACAGAACAAAGCACCGAAGCCATAAAACTTCTCCCAGCGTCTTCGGCCTTCTTAAAATGGGGTCAGCCACATGCCCATCTGTCCTCCCACCACTTCTGTCCACCCCAGCTTCTGCTGCCTTCCCATCCACTTACCTGCAGGAGCGGCTTGTCCTGCATCCACATACAATAAAACAGTCCTTTCCATACCTTCAGCAGCTCATCATGAGTGAAACCACCTGCATCAAAACAGGAACATTCAGATTAAACCAATAAACATTTTTGTGCCAGGAAGGAAGCCAGAGAAACACGGCTGCCTGAATTAGACCACAGTCCTATTTACTGTAAAAGCAATGGGGTAGCACAGTCCAGCCTTCCCCTCTCAACCAATCCTTCTAACTCAGGACCTGCTGCGTCTGTGGCTGCAGGGACTCCTCCAGGTAACTGCCACTTCATTCACTCAAACAAAATTGAGTACGTCAAATATTTCCTGAGCAGGATGGTGGCCACAAAGGTCAACTTGTTTGTGATAATTCACCCAGCGTTACACTGAAGGTTTGTGCACTTTTCTGTGTTATACCTCAAACATCAGAAGAAAAATCTAACTCAGTTGTTCAGGCTAGGAAGAGAGGTATATAAAACCACTCAGTTGGCCAATATTTCCGGAGGCTCTGAGTGTCCCGCCCCTGTTCCTGAAGTGTGGTTCGCAGACGTCAGTGTGGATCGGGATCAAGTGGAGGGCTTCCTAAAGCACAGATCGTGGCCCTAATTGAACAAGTCTGGGACCCTAGTATTCGCTTTACTAACAAATATGCAGGCGATGCTGAAGCTGCTGGGGTGGGGGGGGCGCACGCTTTGAGAGCCACTGGTACGAGAAACAGTTCACAGGAAGCATGCTCTCAGCCCTCACGGAGCGTAGCCTCGAGTGAAACTCGGACCACGATCCGCCATGACGGGCCAACACAGGGTGTCCACACAGCGGGCAGCAGGGGATACAGTCTGATGGGGGGTTTCCCAGAGGAAAGGAGGTCTGAGGCGGGAAAGCTAGAGGCTGGAAGGGCAGGGGGTGTCCAGAGGGCCCGCATGTCACCGCACAACGAGGGACAGACAGCTTCAGGAGCCGGGCGCGCGTGGGGACAGAACCGTCGGCCCCACCCGGTCGGCCACGTGGCGGCTCCACGCAGTCAGGAGCTCCCCCTAGGCCGCCGCCGCCCCCGGCCCTCCCTGTGCGGCCCGGCCCGGCCACCCCCGAGCCGCCCCGCGCCCACCTGCGGTACACTGGGTCCTGGCGACA
>NW_007731574.1:19206-20827 GCF_000696425.1 Galeopterus variegatus
GACCCATGCCGCCCCCAGCCTGGACCCCGCGCTCCCCTCGGCCGGCGCGCCGCGTGACGTCACAGGCCCGCGCCGCCGCCGCCGCCCGCACGCCACCGCCGCGCAGTGGCCGGGAGGCCTCACTGCAGCCCCCGGCCGGCCTGCTGGGTGGGGCGGCCTCCGCTCTGACACCTGCCCCGGCGGCTCTGTTACCAAAGGCTGCCCGCGAGCACGCGCACCGAGGAGGGACCTCCACCGCCGCGAGGCATTGCTGCCAAAACGTGTGCCCAAGTCTAGTCTGGGCTGACCTCTATAGGTCCACGTCCCGCTTTCTAGAGACGAGAGGAGGCGATAAACAGTGCCCGAGGAAACAAGCACAAATCCAGATCCCTGCACGGACTGCAAGTCACCATCCCGGGCGCTCCTAAACGTTGACGTCATGAATGAACAAATGGATGCCTCTTATCACGGAGGACAGAAGGCAAATGTTCATTGTATCCTGCTTCAGGGAAAACACCGCAAAAAGCGTTTGGGGGACAATTGGGAAAACGTGCATATACACTAGACATCAGATTATAGTACAGAATGACTGCTTATTTTCTTAAGTGTGACAATGGCGTATAAGCAGATGGGCTCAGCAAACTTTTTCTCTAAAAGGCCATGTGGCAGAGGACCGCAAAGGTAGGGAGTCCCAAGACCAGCCCAGGTTCGATGATTTGCTAGGAGGACTCTCCAGACCCAGCAGACAGTTGCACTCATGATATGATTTATTTCAGGGAAAGGATTCATAGCAGAAAATCTGCAAAGGAAAAAGCAGCATGGGGAGAAGGCGGGGAAGCCAGACGCAAGCTTCCTTGAGACCGCTCTGGGTGGAGTCACACAGAATTCACTTAATTCGGGCCGGCCTGTGGCTCACTCGGGAGAGTGCGGTGCTGATAACACCAAGGCCACGGGTTCGGATCCCATATATGGGGATGGCCGGTTAGCTCACTTTGGAGAGTGTGATGCTGACAACACCAAGTCAAGGGTTAAGATCCCCTTACTGGTCATCCTTAAAAAAAAAAAGAAATATGATGTTTACAGTTTCTGTGGTACTTGTCAACCACAAAGGGAAAACAGTATCTTCACGATGGAGAAATCTGGCAGACACCACTTTACTCCAGGGCTCAAGGTCACCACAACCAATGACATCACCATCAAGCACCCCGATATGATGTGTGGAGAAGGACACAGCATCACTTCTGCAGTTTTCCTCCCCAAAATGCATGACTTCAATCCAATCATGAGGAAATTTCAGACAAGCTCAAACTGAGAAACATTCCTCACAAAAATTGACTAATACTCTTTAAAAGTGTCAAGGGCACGAAAGACGAAGACTGAGGAACTGTCCCATATGGGAGTTGACTAAGGAGACTCTACAACAAAATGCAGTGTGGGAGGAGCCTGGACCAGAGAAAGGATGTCAGAGAGACAACGGTGAAATGTGAGTTGATTCTGCAATTAGTTCACAGTACTGCATCTATCTACGCGTTTGTAAGATGGTCACATTTGGGGAAACTGGATGTGAAGGTTAATTCTAGATGTCAACTTGGTTAGATGAAGGAATGCTGAGAAACCTGGTAAAGCAATCTTTTCAGGTGTG
>NW_007731574.1:22246-26707 GCF_000696425.1 Galeopterus variegatus
GGTTGCGATCCATTGCCGGACACGGAAAAAAGACAAAAGACAAAAAAAAAAAAAAAGAAAGAAAAAGTAAAAAAAGAAATTCTGATGAGAATCTGGGGAATGAACGTAATTTCCAACTTTATATACATTACCCACTATAACATCAGCTTCCAAAGGCAGGGGTTTTATTTGCCCTGAATGCAGACAGTGCCTAGACAGCAAGAGTATGTGGAAACAGTTGTGAAGAGCTCACAAAGTCCAAATTAGCAACGGAAGGGGCACAATTATTCCACAAATAATAAAAAGGTTGTCCTGTTTGTGTTCTGTTTTCTAGAATGGAGAAAAACCCACATGCATGGGTCCTGTGTGTTTTCGTAAGCTGTGTGTTTTCAACTTTAGGCTCGACTTAAAAATATGTAGGTCCAAGAGTGTGTGTCATACCTTTAAAGCAAAATTTTGCTTCCATGCTAAGATATGTGTATGTTACATACTGGAAAGATGTACCAGTTTCCTATGACTGCCATAACAAATTACACAGACTGGGTCACTTAGACAACAGAAAGTTATTCTCTCACAGTTCTGGAGGCCAAAAGTCTGAGATCAAGCTGTTGGCAGAATCACTTTCCACCTGGATGCTCTAGGGGAGGGTCCTCCTGCCTTTCCAGCTCCTGGTGGCTCTTAATGTCCTTGGCTTGTGGTCGGATCCTCCCATCTCTGCCTCCCTCTTCACCTGGCCTTCTCTTCTCTGTCTCTGTGTCCTCTTCTCTTCTTATAAGGACACCAGTCATTGGATTTAGGACCCATTCTAATCCAGTATGACCTCATCTTAACTAATTACATCTGCAAAGACCCTATTTCCAAATTAAGGTCACATGCTAAGGTTCCAGGTGTACATGACTCTTGGGGGGACCCTATTCAACCTACTACAGGTGTAAGAAGATGCAATAGTCAGCACCATCTAATGTGTGCCTGCTGTGTGCCTAGGACTCTACATACACAATCCTGCAGGGGAGGTGTGGCTTTGTAGATAAGCAAAGATGCTTACAGGTTAAGCAACTTGCCCAGAGGTGAAGGACAAGCCCTGGCTGGACCACAGTGCCCGGCAGAGTGTGAGCGCCCTATGCTCTAGCCAGGATGGCTTCCCAGGCAGTCAGCTAGGCAGGCACCCAGGGCCTGCGTCTGGTGTCACCGTCCTGAGATGCTGACCACTTTGAACACTGCGCCCCAGTCCCACAGTGGATCTGCCCGCAGTGCCCCAGCCCCCTTCTCCTCCTGCAGGCTGAGAGGGTGTGGCTGCGTGTCCCCAACCCCACCTGTCTCTGGCAAACTCGTTCGCTTCCACACTGTGCTCCTCCCCCATGTGCTCTCTTTCAACATCTTATTGCAGAAAAGAAGAAAAGCGGGGGAGGGAGCTTTCCACATCTGCTCTTTATTTTCTGTGCACAAGATTCTAAAAAAGTTTAATCACACTGTAATGATAGTTTTTGTAACCTTTTTTCACTAACGTACCTAGCAGTTTTCCAAAATATCACTAGCTTTTCAAAACTGTGCAGTATTTCCAAAAAACCAGCTGTTTTTTCTAAAAACAAAAAAATACTTTAAAAATACTTTGGAAAAATACAGAAAATCACAGAGAAAAAAGTTTTTAAATACCTGCATTCCACCCCCAGTGATGGCTACTATTAACATCTCAGTCCATACCCTTCGGTCCTGCAGGAGCCTGTCCCATGGGAAGTGTTTGCAGCATGGGCAATGGGGGAGACAGGCCCACGAGGGAAACACTGGGACACAGCAAGGACAGCTGATCTGTGCCCCAATCAGCACAGGACCACTCGGAGGAGACTGATGAGGAATATAAAATTGCATGGGGTGCAGTTTGATGAAAAGGCTCAGGCCCAGACCAGAGTTTCTACACAATCCAAGTGCACCAGATCTCACTAGACCCAGAAGTACCTATAAAGTCAACCATTAACCTGAGCTGCACAAAAAGCCTTTCCTGGGGAATCAGCAGCAAAGCAGTTAGGTCAACCACGGAGGTCAAGTACTGGTCCTCACAGGAAGTTTTCCCATTTAGAAGTAAGCAAAAGACAACAAATTAGTTCCAGCACAGAATTTAAGTAGCAGGAACAGCAAATAATCCAACACAGAACTGAAAGAAAAAACAAAGTACCTGCAACCAGAGACAAAGTTTGATATTAAGTAGTAAAGGTCTCATTTCACCAAAGAACACCTATTACAACTAGAAGGACCAGAAGTCCCCTGGGCTACCAAGCCAGAAAGGGGGGAGAGCCAGGGGCCTCAGCCATGCTCCCCGACACCTGCAACCAGTCCTGAGGGTGGGGGATGAGGGCCTTGGTCACACCCCCCAACATGTGCAACCAGCCCGGTGGTGACCACCAAGCCACAGCAAGAAGGGCCCCGGGTTCCTGAGCTGGGGTCATGGGGGGCAATGGCTTTTGCCACACCTCCCTGACATCTGCACCAAGCCCGGCAATGACCAAGCCACCACTAGAAGCCCCCCCCACCCCTGGTCTCCCCTATGAGAATGAGGGGAGTGCAACAGGCCTCAATCCCAGCCCCTCCTCCTTCCTCCTTCTATAAGATTTTCCTTCCCTTTTCTCTTCTCCCCCCCAACTGCTCTGCAACAACATCCTAGGATGTAAAAAAAATAATATTAATAAAATTACATTTTCTTTAAAAAAAAAATCTACATCTGTTCCTTCCCTTGGTTTATCTCAATTTTTGTGAATCCCTCAAATGTTCCAGGGCTGGCTCAAGGCTTCCTTTGTTGGCATTCACTCACTTAGAGGGGTCCCAGCTGGGAGGCAAAGCCACTGTCCACTCCCTGTTGGGGTCCCCAGGAAGCCAGGCCTATGATAGGATCCCAACGTGGGAAACAGCTGAAACTGGAGTACAGACACCAATCCCACCTAACTATTCCCCTGACCCCAGTCAGAGCAGGCCTTGGCTGGGGGGAAAGGGGGAATTAACAAAAGAAAATCTGTTTGACCAAGTAATATGGACTGGATTCCTAGGAGAAACAGATTTAGTTAATAAGAAGATAAGCGTAGAGCTAATTAAACACAAACTTCCTTAGGCTGAGACTTGATTAGACATCAGGATCTTTGTTCCTTAGGCTAAGACTTGATTTAGAGGTCAGGATCTTTGTTCTTTAAATAAATGCCTCATGGCTTAGGATATCTGTAATGTCAATCTTGAGTTGTTTTTGCAGATAACAAACTACTTTGAACAAGCTTGCTTGGAAGTTTGGGAGCCTCCAGATTTGGAGTACAGGGGGACCTTAGCCAAGATGCCAGAAATAATTACACTGATATCACCACTGACCAATCAGACGTTCACAACTGCCGAGACTCCTCCCACTCATGATTTTGCTTTATACATACTTGTGATTTTAAGTGGTTGTAGTGGATTGAATTATGTACCCCCACAACTCCCTGAAGCTTGAATTTTATCCCCCAAGTTTTATGTATTATAAACTTAGCCCCCACTGTGACTGTTAAGAGGGTGGGAAATCCTATTATGGTAATTGAAAGGTGGAGCCTTGAAGAAGTGATTGGATTGTAGGACCATGCAGTAGTGAATGGATTAAAAATGGTGGTCAGGGGCGTGGTTCTGAGGGCTTTAAAAGAAGAGGAGAGTCTACCTCTCTCTTTCTCTCTGCTCTCTCAGATTCCACCAACTTGCAATGTGAGACCCCTGGGTCACTGTCACCACCACCAGATGGACTTTGGACTTCTCAGCCTAGTAATAAATTTCATTTTCTTTACAAATCACTCAGTTCAGTGTACTTTGTTATAAGTACCAAAAGCGGACTAATACAGAAAATTGGTACCAGAAAAGTGGGGTGTTGCTTATAACAAATACTTGAAAATGTGGAAGCAGCTTTGGAACTGGGTGTTAGGCAAAGGTTGGAGCAGTTTGGAAGACTTTAAATGAAGACAAAAAGATGAGAGAATGTTTGGAACATTTCAGAGTTAAATCATTGTGACCAGAATGTTGATAGAAATGTGTAGAGGGTTAGAAATCTTGATTCTCATTTGATTTTTAGAATAGGGTTTTTAGGCAAATGCGTGTATGAGGCAACAGTCTCAGCCAGGGGGCAAAAGCCCCAGGTAGCATGGCAACAGCGCATCTAATCAACTCTAATCACTGCTTAGGTATGGGATTGTACACTTTGATGGTTTTAGAGCTAACAGGTGGTTGTCATACTGATCCCGTGAAGAGATTTTAAGAATTAATGAAGGGAAAGATGTGAAAAAATGTTTGCTAAGGGCAAGCTGTCTGTTGGTGGAAACTTTAGAGACAATTATACTTAGATTCAATCATAAGAATGCAACTTTTGCTTAAATCATTTGAGGAGAGGTTATGTTTTAGAAAATGATTGCAGTTTGACCAACTTGGCTTTTCACAAATTATACTTTGGAATGTCACATTGTTAATTTTACTGATGTTACTAGTTTC
>NW_007731574.1:27952-29496 GCF_000696425.1 Galeopterus variegatus
ATGCTGCTTCCAGCACCAGCACCCTGGCTGCTTTGGCTGCTCCAGCTCTAGGTAAATTGGCCCCAGGTGTGGCTAGACATGCAGCTTTGGAAAATACAAGCTGGAAGCCTTGGTGGCATCCACATGGTGTTAGGTCGGCAGCCTCACAGAATGCCAGAGTTGTGCAGGCTTGGGAGCCTCCACCACAATTTCAGAGGGTGGATGGAAAAGTCTGGGGGCCCAGGAAGAGATCTGTTTGAGGGGCAGAGTCACCACATAGAACCTTCACTAGAGCAATGCCAAGTGGAAATGTGGGGTCNATGGTTTTGGAGAACAGGCCTGAGGCACCCTCTGCAGGCTCGCTACCCAGGGACACCTCAGTATGCTGCTTCCAGCACCAGCACCCTGACTGCTTTGGCTGCTCCAGCTCTAGGTAAATTGGCCCCAGGTGTGGCTAGATGTGCAGCTTTGGAAAATACAAGCTGGAAGCCTTGGTGGCATCCACATGGTGTTAGGTCGGCAGCCTCACAGAATGCCAGAGCTGGGGAGGCTTGGGAGCCTCCACCACAATTTCAGAGGATGGATGGAAAAGTCTGGGGGCACAGGAAGAGATCTGTTCGAGGGGCAGAGTCACCACATAGAACCTTCACTAGAGCAATGCCAAGTGGAAATGTGGGGTCAGAATTGCAGCAGAGAAACCCCATCAGTGCCATGGCTAGTAGAGCTGTGAGAGTGGGACCACCACAGAGACCTGAGACCTGTCAAGCTACCGAAGTGGAACGACAGCCTGGGAAGCCATAGGAGCACAGCTGCCCAAGGACTTGGGGACCCAACCCCCACACCAGCATGCAGAGGAGGTCGAACATGGAGTCAAGGTACCTGATACACCAGCTTTGAGATTTAATGCCCATCCTGCTGGGTTTCTGACTTACTTGGGACCTGTTACCCCTTTCTTTTGGTCTATTTCTCCCNCATGGCTAGTGGAGCTGTGAGAGTGGGACCACCACAGAGACCTCAGACCTGTCAAGCTACCGGAGTGGAATGACAGCCTGGGAAGCCACAGGAGCGCAGCTGCCCAAGGACTTGGGGACCCAACCCCCACACCAGCATGCAGAGGAGGTCAAACATGGAGTCAAGGTACCTGATGCACTAGCTTTGAGATTTAATGCCCGTCCTGCTGGGTTTCTGACTTACTTGGGACCTGTTACCCCTTTCTTTTGGTCTATTTCTCCCTTTTGGAATGGGAATACGTACCTTATGTTTGTCCCACCATTGTATCTTCAAAGTAGATCATTTGTTTTCATTTCACAGATGGGACTTTGAACTCTGGACTTCTGAGTTGAAACAAGTTAAGGCTTTGGGGATGAAATGAGTGTATTTGTATGTGAAATAGACATGAGTTTTGGGGGTTCAGGGTGGAATGCAGTGGATTGATTTATGTACCCTCACAACTCCCTGAAGCTTGAATTTTATCTCCCAAGTTTTATGTATTAGAAACTTAGCTCCCAGGCTGGCCCGTGGCTCACTCGGTAGAGTGCGGTGCTGATAACACCAAGGCCGCGGGT
>NW_007731574.1:30439-71770 GCF_000696425.1 Galeopterus variegatus
TAATCTTCAACACTGCAAACTTTGGCATGTGAGATTTTGTAGACATTTTGGCAGTGGATGATGGACTTCTCTTGCTTTGGTAACACAGTGTGCCCATGTGGGGTACCTATTTTCAGCTATTAGTTCCCTTGGTACTGAAGATGAGCTGGTAGCTTATAAGTGCTTAATTGTTTTGTTGGTGCTCAGAAAGTGACACCCCAAAGGGAAGGCCTCAGAAACAGCCTTAAAAACAAACTTACTCTCTGACCTTCTCATGCCCACCTGTCTCTCAGCCTCATTCACTCTTGAGGCAATCCACAGAAACCAGAATCCCTCTTTCCCAAGGCGGGTAACAAAAATGAGGACCCCTTTCCCAAAACCAGCCATAAAGACTAAAATTATACTCCAATTTTCCCCATGCCTGTCTTGGAGCTGGCCATAAAGAAATTGTCTGACCTACCTTGTCTGACTGTAGGTCTTAAGACCCCCATTTCAGGAGGGGTCCTGCCCCATACCCTGGAGGAATGAACGCTACAGAGAGAGGCCAAGAAGAGTCTGGCCAGCCTGGCTGGGTTTCTCTGCTCAGCCTATGAGCATTAGATCACACCTTTCTTGTACACGGCTGTGCCTGCCTCATAGAACCTAAGCATAAATATGGACAGTTTTCCTTACATCTCTGGATCTTTATCCTGAAGGCTTCCGTGTCATTTAAGACTATGACAGAATAAAGTTTGTTATGCCTTTTCTTCCCATGAATCCATGTTTATCAGGTGATTTTTCAGAGAACCTTGAGGGGGCTGAAGGGGATGTCTTTCCTTGGTCTCTACAGTTTAAATGCTTCATCTTTTTCTCTCAACCAAAGAGTTTCTTAAGTTAGAATTTAATTAGCAACAAATGCTAACGATGACACTTTTACATGATGCAAACACAAGCAACTGATTGGAACCAGGAACACGGGTATGAGTCACCTGCTTAAGAGTGTTAACAGGAAAGCAAACACACACCCACCCACCCACGCCTGGGCCAGCTTGCTAGGGGAGAAGGTAGTGTGAGACTCCAGGAAGAAAATCAATTAATTAATTAATTTTAAAAACTTAGGTTATACTTACCTTGGGAAAATCAGAGATTTCACAAGGGAGATTTCAAAACAGCTTGAATTTAATTTAAAAATTTGATTCTTCTGAACACAGATTTCAAACATAAGTGATGTTCGAGGCCATTGGAGTGGGTCCCCTGGGACTCTAGGCGGGAGACAGGATATTGATTCCCTCCTGTTCGGTAAGATGAAAAACTGGTATCAAGGAAAGGGAGGTAAAAGTATTTTCCAGGGCCTTCTATAGAAAATGTAATGCAAGTTACAGGTAAAACATGTTAATATACTTGTAACAGCAAGTAGCAATAACAACACTACCGACACACCCTGGAGCTCAGACGCTCTCCCAAGCTTTTCACACTTAACTCATCCAGTCCTTCAAGTAGAGCCTCTGAGGCTGGTTCCCGCAGTCTCTCCACAAAGGCACTGAGAGGTGCACACTGAGCCCGACGCCCCGCAGCACCACAGCCCAGTCCGGGGGTCCTCCGGGTCCGCCTGGACTCCTGCCCCATGGGGTCAGGACCCCCTCCCGCGCCCCGCGCCCCGCGCCCTTTGGCGTCAGGGCCACGCCCACCCGGGTCCCCGCGACTCGGCCTTCGGGGGAGGACGACACCAACCCGGGCGGAGGACGCTCCTTCCGGACACCGGCCCTCCGCCCGGAGACGGCGCCCGCGGCGTGGGGGGCCAGGCTGCCCGCGGGGACCTGCCCTACGTCTCCGTCCACGGCGGCCGGTCCCCGCCGCGCCGCCACGATGATGTGCGGGGCGGCCTCCGCCACGCAGCCGGCCACGGCCGAGACCCAGGACATCGCCGATCAGGTGAGGCCTCGGCGCGGCCCGCCCGGAGCCCCCGGGAGGGGCGGGGACGCTGGGCTGCAGAGCCTGCGTGGACCCCCGCGGACACCGCGGCACGCGTGGCTGCCGCCGGCTCCGAGGGGGAGGGTCACTGAGCTGCGGGCGTGCCAGGCCGAGGCCGACAGCGCGCGCGGCTGCGGAGAGCACGCCCCTCCGATCTTAGGAAATGTACAGATGTGCAGGGTCAGGAGCCACCGTGGGGAGGCAGAGACGTGAAAACACACGGGCACGCGGTGTCCTTTACACTGTTTTATCCTAGCCGTGTCCCAAACTGTGAGTTTGAAATGATGTCTAAATAGAAAGGGAAAACAAAAAAACAAAATGAAAACCAGACTGGGTTGCAGAGGGCAGACCCTGGCAGCTGCTCGCTCTCCCTATGCCTGGGTTTCCTCATCTGTAACAGGGCACCTTAATGCGCTGCACCTGCACCGAGGACTCCGGGGAGGGTTAAATGACTTAACATATGTGAAACCCTTAGAGTTCAGCGAGCCAGGCCCGCCCTACCTGTCCTTCTTTGTTACAAAGTTGATTCTTTACTACCAGGGAAAGGCTAAGGCTCACGTTTTGAGTAAGAGGAGGAAAAATGCACTTCTTTCCCTTTTAACTTTTCTCCCTGCTGCTTCTTCCTACTCCTGGTTGTATGAGGTCAGCCCACAGTGTCACCATGCAGGTGATTTTGACCATCTGACTGCAGTAAATTCTGGTGAGTCAGTCCCATGAGACCTTTGAAAATGAGGAATTTGTTCCAAATAGGCGCCCAGACTACTTGTGGGACCACGCCTGGAGAAGTGGTTCCTCTGTCCTCCCCACAGCCACTCATAAGCCCAGCCTTAGAAATTCCTCGTTTGTCACGGGAACAGGAGAAGAGTCATTATCTCACAGTGACACATCAGTGGCCAGCAGCCTTTGCTGCTGGGAGAAAGTTTAAGGCAGGCGTCAAACTAATGGAAGAAACAGGCAAAAGTATACAAAACAAAGTTTATTTGGGCCAAATTTGAGGACTGCAACCTGGGAAACACAGACCCAAGTTGCCTAGGAACTGTGCTGCGTCTGGTAGCAGGTACAAACAGATATTTAAATGCACAAAGGAGAAGTTAAGGGGCAATTCCAAAGTTGTTTGCCAAGAATTTCCATTGGTTCACTAAAGTAACATGAGGTACTGATTGGCTACACATTGTTCTTTGCTTCAAATTTCCAGGAACATAGCAATAAAAGAGCCAGAGTCACATGGTATACCTAGTAATAACATCTGGGTAGTTTATACCCTGTTGGTGGTGGCACCTGGTCTGGAAACTCTTGCTGAAGGATGCCTTTTGGCAATTATCCTGTATGTGGGACATGGGCCCTGGGGACGTGACTGAAGCTCCATGCTCTCCTCTCTCCGGGCCTGATGAGTTTAGCCTGCACTGGGCGTGTTCTTTCCTTGCAGGTGTTGACGAGGCCTGTCCCTTTGCTGGATGGTCTCAAGGAAGAGGAGAAGGCGGGGACATTCACCAGCACCGCCTGGTTGTGCCTGTTTTTATTGCTCCTTGCGGGAGGCTCTGGGCTGAGTGCTCCTGCCTCCCACTGTGCAGAAGAGGAGCATAGAGACCAGAGACTGGCACGAAGTTGGAAAGACATCAGAGGCACGCATTCTTACCAGCCACCTGGGGCCCTGTGCTTTACCTGTCCCTCATCTGCTCGGCCCCTAGGCCGGTTTGTGGGTGTCGCTCTGCCTGGGCCTGTCATTGTCTGAGGGCGAGGGCCACTGCATTGGTATGCGTGTCCCCACAGGCCCAGCACAGCACCCTGCATGGAGAAGGGTGCTACAGGTTGGTCTTCATACTTGGGGAGGCCCTGGCCCCAGCGCAGTGAGAAACGTGCCAGCTGCGTGCAGAGAGTAGGGGGCACAGGCCGGTGCCTTCTCCTAACTGCACCGTCTTCCCATCCAGACTTCAGTCTTTACCTCTCGTTGGCTGTCCCCAGCAAGGGCCCCGCCCTGAAGGTGCTGGGAGGGGACAGTGCCTTTGGTCAGATTGCCTTAGAGATTCCATCACCTGTTTACTGGGTGACTCTGTTTCCCATCTAGCATGCTTCCTACCGCTTGTTTGTTTTGTTTTGTTAAACTAAGCCCGTAATCCTCTAGTCACTGGCAAGACTCCTTTTAAACTACATTAGATTTTTAAAATTTTTTAAAAGGCAAACTTGCTCTTTCTACCCACCATAAAGGTGATCAGCTCCTAAAAGGTAAAGACCCTAGGAGACAGGATTGCATCAAAAGTAGGTCTACTGTTTGACACAAAGGTTGAGATTAGCCTCTGTCCAAAGCACTATACCCTAAAGGAATCGTCTCAAAATTCAGGTAAACAGCTTTTCACCTGCAAAGCGCATTCCCTGCTGCATTATCTGCTGCAGCAGAAATTAGGAGCGGCATGTATGCTCGCAGCAGGGGCACTCGTTTAGAGAACAAACGCGTGACTGTGAAATGGAAGGTTCAATTTAAATATAATTTGAGATTACATTTAATTAAAAATATTTAATTTTAGAAGATTAATTGAAAATGATGTACAGTCTTTCAGATGAACTGTTTGCATTTTAAGTGAAAAACAGGGTATGAACTTGTATCTAGTGTTGTGATGATAAAAATATAAAAATGTGCATTCCTTGCAGAGAAAGGGCAGATGATGTACTGAAGGAGCATTGTTAAAACTTTGGTAGAATTAATAAGGAGTTGGCTTTTTCTACTTTATCAGTAGAGTTAGCAGTTTACCATGTCCCCTAGGCGATAAGGGACAGTCGAGTTAAGGAAAATATGTGGAAGGCTGGCGGTGGAACCCCACGTGTGCTGGAAGTTCCTCCCGCAGGAGGGAAGCCACCAAGTCTTTCCCTATCTCTCCCCTCCTGCCAGGTGAGGGCCCAGCTTGAAGAGAAGGAAAAGAAGAAGTTTCCCATTTTTAAGGCCGTGTCCTTCAAGAGCCAGGTGGTGGCAGGGATGAACTACTTCATCAAGGTGGAGTATGGGCCATGCAGAAGGGCCTGAGCCCAAGTGGGTGCTGGGTGTAGCCTGTGTGGTGTGGGCTCAGGTGCCAGGGTGGAGGTGCCTAATGGGGGTCCTGTGGCTGTCCCCAGCTTCAGGGATTCATGGCTTTAGTGTGTGTGCATGTGTGTACGTGTATGCACGTTGGCCTAACTTGGGAGAAGGGCTAAGGCTTTCAAGTAACCAAGGACTCTGATGGGACAAATGTGGGGTGCTGGGGCTGTTGCTACATGTACAGGAGGAGATGGAAATTGTCATCAGCCCCACTGCCGCGATCACACTTCCAGGGCCATGGCCCTGCATGCCCTCCTCACACTCAGTACAGTCAAGCAGGGGACTGGGGACCAGAGGCTGCACCTGCTCCCTCAGCAGACTCTCTCTTTCCAGGTTCATGTTGGTGATGATGACTTCGTACACCTGCGAGTATTCAGAAGCCTCCCTCATGAAAACAAGCCCTTGACCTTGTCTGACTACCAGACCAACAAAGCCAGGCACGACGAGCTGACCTATTTCTAATTCCTGAGTTTGAGGAGGGCCCTTCGTCCACATCACTCACACTTGATATGATTCTCTGTTGTTGTGGGCATGTATTCGGGATCACAGAATAAACTTAATCTCCATGCTGTGCCACTTGGGGGGGAGGGGGCAGTATTAAATGGCTTCTCTTGCATTTCTGTTCCTAAATTTTATTGTATTGATTTTTTTCTTCCCAATCAATGATCTAATTACTATCAAAGAGGGTTATATATTATCTTTAAATATCTATATATATTTTGAAGTCTTTACAAATTTCCTCCTTTGTTTTGGATTTTTTTTTCTTCATTTGAAACTGTATTACAACCTAGATGTGCCAGGAAGGTGAGAGTGACAGGTTGTGGTATTCTGATATTTACACATTAGATTTCATCCCCGGTTCTGGCTCATAACTCACATAACACTTGTTCTTTTGTTACAGTGCTGGGACGCTGTAGCCTCAGAAAACAGAGTTCCTTCTCTCTGACGTCTCCTGCCCTCCTTTCACTTGTTCTTTTTTCTCCCCGAGGCAGGAAATCCTCTGGCCTAAGTTAGCCGATTGTAGGTCATAAGACCCCCGTTTCAGGAGGGGCCCTGCCCCATGCCGGGAGGAAGGAAGGCTGCAGAGAGAGGCTGAGAAGAACCTGAATAGACAGGCCTCGCTGGGCTTCCCACCCAGGCTGTTAGATCAGACCCTTCTTGTCCAAATATGTTTTTACATGGTTGTCCATGCCTCAGTCATGCCTGCATAATGAAGCTTCCACAGAAACCAGGAGCACAGGGTTCAGGGAGCTTCAGATAGCTGAACACGTGGAGGTTCCTGGAGAGTGGTGCCCTGGGGAGAGCATGGAAGCTCCATGTCCCTCCCCCCATACCTGCCCTGTGCACCTCTCCATCTGTATCTTTGTAATATCCTTTACAATAAACCAGTCAACATAAGTACGTGTTTCTCTGAGTTCTGTGGGCTGCTCAAGCAAACTAATCGAACCCAAAGAAAGGGTTATGGGAACCCTGATTTTTAACTGGTTGGTCAGAAGTTCCAGAGGCCTGGACCTGTGACTGGCATCAGAAGTGGGTGGATGGGTGGGAGTGACAGTCTTGGGGACTGAGCCATCAGCCTGTGGGATCTATCTCCAGGTAAATAGTGTCAGAATTAAACTGCAAGGTACCCCCATGGTGTTTGCTACAGAACTGCTTGCTGGCTGTTAGAGCTCCCCACACATTTGGTCACCATACTTTCCTGTGTGGATTGTGATTGTGGCTAATAGTAGAGGAAACACACTTCAGTGTGTGTTTTTCCTTTAACACAGGTGTTTATAAAGTTCCTTTGCAGCTGACGTGACACAGTTCAGGCTGCCTGTGTTCCCAACCACAGCTCTCCACGTGCTGCCGCTTTAACTCTAGGATCTGTCCCCAAGCCTCAGTTTCCCCCCATAAAATAACAAGGGCTTGAGTAAATCCAGTTCTAGAGTGTTGCTCTAGATCTATTTGGACACATCTGCACACTTTATCCTGCACTAGAGAGAGGCTCATGCAGAAGAGGCAGTAACCTTGTAACTGTACATGCAAACTGAGCTGCTTACCTGGGTGCTGCACAGTGTGGACAACCTTGAACTTACCTGTGCAGCTGCTTGTGTTTGAAGAGGGAGGCATCTGGGGAAGAGCATGTCTATTTTAAAAATGCTTTCTGGTTTTCAACAGAAGCTGCTTCCATTAGTGAAAGCAACCCAGTGGTTTCTCACCTGTGATTCTGTGTTGAGTAGAAGAGAGTGTCACACATTCTGAGCATGAAGACTGCTGGGTGAGATTTCTCTGTGCTTCAGGACCTTGATGTAAAGCATATTCCTGAGGGTTTCCTGAACTGCACCTGGCCTCCGAGGCGTGTGGCAGTTTGTGCTGGGTCTGTAGCTGCAGGATTTGGGCTGGCCAGGTTCTGAGAGTAATGAAGACCAGGGAGGGATCTAATGGTGAGTCCACACAGCTTTGAAAGTGGCGGCAGAAAATTGAATCATGAGCCATGTATTTCATATTCTCTTTATATGAACGCAAAGAATAAATTTTGATAACAAACCCAGAGCCAAGCAATTCTGCATTGAAATGAAGACCTAATATATTTCCCACCTGGGAACATCTGGCGGGAGGTGGGATCGGGGGTTGGGGAGACACCATGTAGGGTGCTAAAAGGGGCCAACAGGAAGGGAGCAGGAATCAGCAGGAACAGGACCTGGGTGGGGAGAAGCAGGATTTAGAGTTAGCAGCTCATACATAAGCAGGAAATATCCATGTCACTGTAAAATAGGAAGTAAAAGATGTAGCTGACACTGTGCTCTGGTTTTAAATACAAGTTGATAAAGGGACCAAAATTCTATGACATTATCAATTTCATCCAAGTGGGGTACTGTCCTCACAAAGCATCGGAAGAAGAATTGGCTTGGAGATCTGGTGTGTGCTCGTGACAAAAGTGTTTTTGTCATCATACTTGCTGTTCTAGCTCCTGCCCTCTGAGGATGGGCCAGAGTCTCACCGTGGAGGAGGTGGTCACCGTGGAGGAGGTGGTCACCGTGGGCTCAGCCCCTCCTGGTGCTCAGGGCTTGGGGGCGGCAAACCTCACAGACGTGAAGTTGTGCTAAGTTCTCTACGGGGGGCTGCTGCAGGAGGTAAACAGATGTGTCGGCAGGGTGGCAAGAAGGCTTCCTGGAGGAGGCCATGCCCACATTGAGACCCGAAGCTTGAGGAGGAGGTAGTGGAGGCTGAAGGCGCAGACTGAGACTGTCTGGGTGTGGCAGCAGAGAGGAGGGCTCCAAGTTGGGCGGGAACGTGATGTGTTTGAGGCAGCTGGGGGAGCCTTGTGGCATGGTGCTGAGCAACTCCCTGAGGGGAGTCATTTGTCCAGGAATGGGGCTAGTGGAGGGCTCAGGTGCCCAGCAGTCTGGTGGTCAGGTCGGCTGCACTCCTGCATGATGACGGTGGATCCCCCAGGGCCCTGGGGCCCAGGTCCTCCCTCAGCCCTTGCACGGATAATGTCAGAGACCTACGTGCTGGGGCCTGCATGGGCCTCTTCACCTTCAGACCCTGGAGGCCTGAGAAGACAATGTGGAGCTCTTGGTCTGGTTTTAAATACAAGTTGATAAAGGGAGGCTGCTTCCCCAGAACGATCCCGCCTCAGCAACATTAAAGAAGTGGCACAGGAAGCCAGGCAGGCAGTGGCCCATGACAGCCACCCCACCCCCGGGCCCAGTCCCCTCCCTGGCCTGCATCTGCCCTGCTCTAGGGGCTGGCATCTTACAAACTCTGCCTAACTAGACTGCAGAGGGCCCAGGAGAAACAGCACAGTGCCCACATATGGTGACACTAAGTGTTCCAGCCCCTGTACCAAGTTCGAGTCTCAGGAAAGGCGTGAGGAGGGTCATGAGCACGGTCCAGAGTGCCTGAGAGCCATTAACGTGGCCCCGTTTTGAAAGTAAGCACTGTTTCCACACGCTGCAAACAGCCCATTTACTAAATGCTCCTCAAATTGCCTGTGGGAGCCATCTGTGTCCACTGGGACATGTTGAACAGGTACTAGGCAAGGGACCCGTCCCACCTGAGTCACAGAACCCCACCTAAGCCCTCGAGGCAGGGCGTAGGCAGCCAGCCTCTGTCAAGTCTTGGCCTTCATCCTCCACCCAGAGTTCTCAGCATGCGTCAATTTCCCCAAAGCCTGAAGGGTTTGCCCCAAGTTCCCTGGCGGCGCAGAGGTGCCACACTCCTGGTAGGGGAGGATCCTGGTGGGGCAGTGAAGCACGGCTAATGGTGTCCTCGCTGTTGGGAGAGGAGCTGGGGAGATGGCGCCATACCCTCATGGCACTCTCTCCTCTAACTGCTATCAGGACAGGTACCGCTATAAAGCAGGGCTAGCTGATTTAGATGAGACTCAATGAGATAGCATAATAACTGGAGGTAAGTTGTGTAAGAGAGAAAATTGCACACTGGGGAACCTGACCATTCTGTGGCAGGTGGAGTACCTAGAAGTCCTAACTGAGCGACTTGCAAGGAGCATCAGTCCCGTTTTCTATCCCAACAGGCAGGGGACATAGCTCTGGCATTTGAAAGCTCATGCTCCTCAGACTCCCCACAACATGGCCAGCCCTTTGCTGTCTGTGGTGAGGCAAAGCCACTGGAGACTCAACTGAGCTCACGAGCACCTGTCCCTCCAGGTCTCCCCTCCCTGCCTTCCCACATCTGAAAGTGCAATCTGAGGAGGGCCTGCAGAGCAAGCCAGACAGGGCCCCTCTGACAGGGCTTGTGATAACAGTGACCAGATACTGACCCTTCCCTGCCCAGACCCATTCTCCCAGAACTACAGAATTGGGTCCTGATAAAAAAAAGACACTTCCCAGACTCCTTGCAGCAGGTGTGGCCATAAAACCAAGTGGAGTTCAGGTGAGGCTAGATCAAGGAGCCGCTGCTGAGCTGTTGCAGGGACATGAGAACCTGGGGAGAGGCAGCAGCAGCAACTCTGTGCTGGGGTGCAGAGAGCTGCATTTCCCAGAAATGGTCTCACAGAGAAGGCTGCATATGACCATGAGGCTGACCTGCTGGGGCAGGTGAGACCCCCAGGTCCAGCTGGAATAACAGGTGTGGACAAACTGCTCCTCAGGAGGCCAACGCCTGGCCTGGGAGCCACGGTCGGAGCCAAGCAGAATTGCGTGGGCCAGCTGAGTGGAACGGGGCTTGACTGGCCTACACCCTTCCTCCTCCACCCCTCCCCACGGCAGTGCTCACCTCTGTGCTTCTTGAGGGTCAACAAATCCAAGAACACACATCCTAAGGGCCACTAAGCCACTAGCCTGCCCAGGCCCTTGCATGTCTGGAGGTGGCCCTGAGCTCTGGGATAAGAAGAATTACAACCCAAATGTACCACTGGCCACAAAACGTGGCTTGCCTTGTGGCCCACCCTCCATGGACTGAGATGTGCCTGAGAATGTTCCTGGGTGCAGGCAGGATATGCTCTTCCAGGGGACAAGCTGGGGGCTCAGCCGGGGACATCCTCAGGAGCCCGGACCACAGCCCCGGCCAGGGCACTGGCGATGTGGCCTTGCCCAGTAGCCGGCTGTGAAGTCCTGGGTTTGATTCAGAGTTGGAGGTAAAGTTTGCTCCATTGGCCTTGTTGCTAGTGGGGCCAGTGGTAGCCAGAGATTTAAGGAGACAGAGCTCAGGGGTCGTGCAGCCTGGCCACCTCCCTGGGCAGAGAGGCCATGGCTTCCGTTAGAGACAGGGCTGCTGCTGCAGGCGGTGTGTGCCTGTGCAGGTTTGGAACCCGTCAATGCCATGGGTCTTGGGTAGGCCCAGACCTGCTTTGCCTCCAGCTCCATGGGGGGGCTCTGTCATGTGGCTGGGTTACAGTGGAAACACACCTAGCAGCAGAGGTGGTCTGAGGTTGCAGCTCCATCAGAATTGCTTCAGGCCATGGCGAGTCCAGGCTGCAGGGAGCCATCTCAGCAGACCCTGGTGCAGCTCTGGGCACCTCCCCGAAATTGCAGGGAATATGGGCGTTCCTTCGGCTCAGGGCGTGCTTCCCACTTGGCTTGGCTGAGACCTGACTGGCGGTAGCCCTGGAGCACCGAGAGGAGCTGGAGGCAGATGGGAAAGGAGCAAGGGCCATCCCATGAGGATCTGCCACAGGTGAGCGGTCATCGTGTGGTCTGCAGGTGTAGAGGCCTGTTCTCCTTTAGTAAGGGGGTGCGGGGACAGCGCTGCTACCAGGGCCACACCAAGGAGTTTGGGAGCCAAGATCCTCAGTCTCATCCCACCAAGTGTCCCTGTCCCAGGTCTCAGGGGCCCATTCTGCCCCCACAAGGGCCCTCATTTTGAAGTACCGTGATACCTCAGTTCTCCAGGGCTGCCCAACCCCAAGCGATCCTTGGCTGTGGCTGCATCACTCCAACCCCAGCCTCAGCTGTCACATGGTAGTCTTCTTAGGACACCAGACGTTGGATTTAGGGTCCTAACCCAGTATGACCTCATCTTAACTAATTACATCTGCAATGACCTTATTTTCAAAGTCACCCTGAAGTTCGGGGTGAACATGAATTTTGGGGACACCTTTTCAGGCTTACCTTAGTGTCCTTGTCAACAGTGCTCCCTTTATAACCAGGTCCTGAATTCCACCCTTGGGATGACTGAATCCGTATGAAATGTGAATTGTATCTCAATAAAGCTATTACCAAAAAGAACTGCAGAGAGGCACTTGCCATCTCCCCCTCCCCCACCTCCCTGGGCCAGGGTGTGAACTTGGCAGGGAACAGCCTCCTGGCACGTGGACAAGGGCCACGCTGCAGGGACTGCAGAGCTACAAGGCAGAAGGGGCCAGGCCAGCCTGGGCAGGTGAAAGCTGTTATGGAGCCAGCCTGGGATGGCACACCATAGGGGATTTCCTCACTGCAGGAACTGAGGCAGAGTTCTGGAAGGGGAGAGGACGTGTTTCAGATTCCAAGGCCCCTGGAGAGTTCAGCTTAACCAACACTGGCCAGGCTGCCTTGGACAGCCCACCTCGGCATGCAGAGCTGAACAACAGGATCTTGAACAAGTCCTAGCAGGGTGGAGGTGGGGGTGACCAAAAGTCCAGGCATTCCCGGGGTGACAGGCATTGCTGTGGTGATAGCCCAAGGGTGACAGGCATTCCTGGGCGCCTAAGGGCACATAATGAGCTGAACAACAGGATCTTGAACAAGTCCTAGCAGGGTGGAGGTGGGGGTGACCAAAAGTCCAGGCATTCCCGGGGTGATAGGCATTGCTGTGGTGATAGCCCAAGGGTGACAGGCATTCCTGGGCGCCTAAGGGCACATAAGACAGTTTTGGAAGCCAGTGAGCTGTTTGTGGCAGACGCCGTCCCTCCCCTCCTCTGTCCTCACTCCGTCACACGCCGTCCCTCCCCTCCTCTGTCCTCACTCCGGCAGCCTGAGACAGCACCCTCACCTCCCGAGCCACTTAAGCTGAAGCTGTGACCCAGACTCTTTTCTAGGAACCCAAACTTGCAAAGCCTTCAGCTAAAGTGGTCTCAAGGGCAGGACCTGGACTCAAGGCCAGCCTTTCCTGCCCCACCAGAGGAAGTACCCGGTGGGAGTTGTCCTCACCATGGTTGAGGTTTGAGGGCCCAGTGTGATCCTCCTGCCGGACATCTGGCTCAGACCCTCAGAGGGGGAAGGTGACTGACCCAGGACTTGCCCATTTCCTCCCACCCCCCATCTCCCATCCCAGGATGTGGCTGGCTGAATGCTGGCCCCTAAAGATGTCCACGTCCTCATTCCCAGGCCCTGTGGATATGGAACCTTACATGGCAAAGGGACTTTGCAGATGGGATTCAACTAAGGATCTGGAGATGGGGATGTCCCTGGATTATCTGGGTGGATCCAAAGTCACCACAGTATCCTTACAAGAGGGAGGCAGAGTGCTGGGGTCAGAGAGACTTGAGGACGCTGCGCTGCTGGCTCTGAAGACAGAGACCACAAGCCAAGGAAGGCAGGCAGCCAGCCTCTGGATGCTGGGAAGGGCAAGGAGACAAGTTCTCCCTTGAGCCTCTAGAAGCAACGGAGTGCTGCCAGCCCTTTTCAGACCTCTGGCCTGCAGAACTTATAATAAATAACACATTTGTGTTGCTTTAAACCACTTGGTTTGTGAAACTGTGTTATAGCAGCTGCAGGACACTCATCCACCAGGATCAGGCTCCAGTGGACAGGAAGGTGCAGCTGGCGGGTGCAGATGCACAGCAGAATTCCACAAACGAGGAAGGATATGCTGGGCCTCGGCCACCCCATCCTCTCATCTGCGTGGTCCTCACAGTCTGGGGTCTTTGGTGCCCAGTGTCCTCCAGGCCATTGGGGGTCTTATGTGGGAGGGGTTGATTTTGCTGAACAGTCCTCTCCCATCCTCACTTTTTGGGCACAGAGCAATGAGTCTGGTGTGGCTGGAAACGGCCTGAGGGTTTATTTACAAAGGGGTGGATGAGTCACAGGAGAGCAGTACCCGCTGAGCCAACAGCACCCACCACAATGTCACCACCCAGTTGTGAACGGCCAAGGCAGGCACCGGAGCCCAGAAGAAGCAGATGCTCAATTGGTGGCCAAAGCTGGTCCTCAGAATCTGGCAGGAGAGGCCGCAGAAGGGAGACCTCAGGGATGAGAGGGAAGTTGGGGCTCCCCGCGGCCCCGGGTGCCCGCTGCCTGCCCCCAGGACAGAGAACTGATGAGACGGGAGGTGGGGGGCCCAGTCCATGTGGGCAGGGACTGGGCATGCCCTTTCCTTTAGGAATCAGGTGCCACCGTTTCTGGCAGTAAGCAAGCTTGGCTGGCTGGACAAGGCAGCTCTGAGTAACACACAGATAGTAGAGAAGAGGGAATCCCTAAGGTGGGAAGAAACCATCACACCTCAGCACAATCACCATGAAAATATTTATTTGTGGATAATCACAGAGGTCAACAGGACCAGCACAAAACAGACATGGCTACACAATGCTGACAGTTACTGATGTTTACAAACACATCACGCAGCACAGAACACAGGCCTGGAGGACTCTGGGCTAATGAAGCTGCCCCCAGGACCTCAGAGATGGTCCCTTGCTTGGCAGCAGGGACCGTGGGTGACACATGCTGTGTCCCAAAGGCTGAGATGCCCCCAAGAAGCCAAGCTGCTTCCAAGGCAGGAACCGGGCCAGGACCTCAGTCCTCCCGTTGATCCAGTTTTGCAATATTTGGATGAAATTCTGACTGAAGTTCTAAATTAGGAATTATGCAGCTATAGAGTTAAAGCATTCAAAACGTCACTCACGTCTTGTCCTTCAGAGACTTCATCTAGCACTCAAATCTGTTTCCAAAAACATTAACCTCCACCCCTCCTGTCATCAACAACACAGCATCAGACACCTTGTGGTTACTTGGACTTGAGCTCTGAGGTTTGCTCCCTGCTCCTGTCACTCTTGGGGACATGTTGGGAGGGTCTGCTGAGCCCACCGATTGCTCTTTTTTGTCCCACCAGCCACAGTCCCACCCTCCTCATGCCAGGAGCTGGTCCTGGGACAGAAAGTAACTCGAGTGGCTCCAAACACTGCCAACTTGGCCACTCAGCTCTAAGCCAGGAGGAGGGCGCTTCCACGGGTGTCCTGGAGACGGCCAGCCCTGGGAACACGCGAGTAAGGCTGGACCCATGGCTTTACTTAGGAGAAGTTGTCTCACCACACTAAGGCTGTGTGGGGGCTTCCCAAGCATGGGGGCTCAGGGCGGCATTGTCTCTCCTCATTCCCACCCACCCAATTCTGCTGGGCCAAGGGCTTGCCCTTGCTTTCCATTTCAGAAGTGACTTGCAGGGCAGTGACGCCCCACTGGCGGGGTGAGTGGCCCCATGGCCTCCTGACAACATTTCCCACTGGAAATGGGTTTCCTGGTGCATAAAGATCAGGAACTGCCCCACAGTGGATTGGGGAAGGGACCAGAGCAGAGGCTGGAGGTCCCCCAGCAAGGTTTACCCCATGCAGGGTCAGAGATGGAAGCTAAGGCCTCCCGCTCTGAGGACAGGGCCCTGTGTGCCTCAGACAGTGGGGACACTTTTCAAACACCTTTTATTCTTCCAGAATTAAAAAAAAAAAAGCTAGGAAAAAATTTTCCATAAATATAAAGCTTTAAATTATTCACTAAGTCAGATCTAAAGTTACTCATTAAGTTGTTTTAAACAAATGAATGCGCTGTGTTGTAACAGAAGGCAGACCTCTGGTTTATAAGATGCTGTTTTTTAATCAGTTTCTCCCACATTAAGAACAGAAAACATCCTGCACCAGGAATAAACTGCAGACTCAGCAAGACACACACACAACAGGAAGCCTCCAACTTTAGTAACTAAACCTCAGCTGTGTAGCAGGACACCCAGGCACCAGCTTTAAGACAGCTCTGGTGCCACCACGATCCCCACCAGGCGCTGCAGATGGAGACACCACTCGGCCCACCACTCACTGTAAGGCAGGCACAAAGTCTGGTTCTGTGCCTAACAGAGCAAGACTGACTTACTGAAAAAACAAATCCCCTAGAAGGGAGGCTCATGTTTAATGTACCAGGGTGGTGGGCACAGGGTGGGGTCTCCACAGCCCGCCACCACCTGGGCTCCTCTGGCCTCACTGCAACCCCTGCAGGTAGGAGCGGGAAGTGCGCAGAAACCACAGTGCTGACTATAAGAAATGGACTGCCAGCCAGCACCTGCCTCTGTCAGATGCTGCACCTGTCAGCAGAAAGTGACCATAACTCGGACATGCAATACACACACACATGCCCAGCTCTGCCCAATCTACCAGACCGCTTGTGCACGGGCCCTCCTCCACCATGCTGGGAGCCCTGGGGGGGATGATGTCCACCCACATCCTGGGGACCAAGTTCAAGGCTTCCCTGGCTTAGGGCTAATGATTGACCTTTGGGCAGCAGGCCTGACCTTCCAGAGCCACCCTGCCCAGGTCCTGGGGTCCTTCTGAGTGCCCACTTGGCTCTGGTGGTCAGCACCCATCCAACCTGCTCCTTGGATGGACAAGGGAGCCAGCTCTCCAGGGAGTCTTAGTGCAAGGAGCCATGTGGGACAACTGGAAGGGAAGGCACCTCTGGCCTGCAGAGGGCTGTATGGTGCAATGAAAACATTCAGCGAGTCTGGTGCCACGTGGCTCTACCTAGACTCAGGAAGCCTGGATGCAGGCAGCATTTTTACCCACTGTTCCCAACACTAAAAAAATCCTTATCTACTCATCGGTGCAGTAAAGACATGCCTGGCTTGGTCCACCATAAATTAAACATTTTAAAAATTGTCTCTAACAAGTTTAATAGGACATTCAGCATCATTTTTACAAATGACATGTATTACAAAAATAACTAGATGCACACAATTACCCTAGCTGGACCAGGCAATGATTTAAAATTGATTTAAAAAAGGATATTTTGTAATTCATCCTTAAGGTCTACAAGAGAAGATTTGAAAAACTGGATGAAGAAAGTATTAAAATTCTGTACGCTGACAATCAGCAGGCAATTCTGGGCTAATACTGCTTTCATTATAAAATAAGTTATTATTATTATTTTGCATGTCACTAAACTATGGAAATCAAAAACAAAGATTAATTCTAATTTGGATACAAGTTGTATCAAACACCCTCGCCAATGTCCATGGTTAACTTCCTGGATGGGAAACTGTAAACCAAGATCGCCCAGGGCCATTGCTCGAGTTGGAGATGGAACACGTCTGCGTGGAAATAAGCCTAAGACTGTGCAGACTCCACCAACATCCTGGTGTAAGAACACCTGGCTTGTGGAGGGGGGATGTGGGCACTGTCTTCTCATAGACACTCACATTATTTCTACATAAGTCCCGCACTCCACAAAGGCACCAGGACTCAGAAACCCCCAAATTGGCTGGCTGGTTAGCTCAGTTGGTTAAAGCACAGCCTTATAACCCCAAGGTAATGGGTTAAGATCCCTGCACCAGCTAGCCGCAAAAAATTAAAAGAAACCCCCAAATCCCTCCTGCTTAGCCACGTGACAAGCTACAACTACTCCTTGCCTCAGGGCTGTACAGCCACAGAAGACAGAAGAGAAAGTTTCAGAATGGACCAGAGTTCACGATTTTACAGGACGCTCTTGAGGGTGGAATGATCCTCATCGTTCTACGCATAATATAGAAAGTCAAAGAATAACCCTAACGTGGGGACAAAGCCTATGAAATGAAACCTTTACGGGACGAAGAATTGAGCAGCACATGTTCACACGGCACCTTGTCCTTAGAATCTGCTGCACACACAGAATCAGCCCCTACACCAATGCTGCATTTTCAGGGAGTTTTTCATGGTCTCATTGAAAAGAGATGCATTTCCTTCCCCAGTCCCACACTTGCTCTTGATAAAGAAGGGGAAAAAACTTCTTCTGTTGCTGGCAATCTGCTTGGCTGTGACAGTATTTCCTGTCAAGGGTCCTCTATAGGCCTTGTAGCCTGAGTTTGGCTGGCCCCTGTGCTTGCCTGTTGGAGAGGCTGCCTCTCTGTCAGGCAACTGGCCACAGTCTTCCTCCTTCCTGCAAGGACCACGGGCCCCGGGGTGTGGAGGAGCTGCCATCCGTGTCTGCGGACCATGAAACACGGCAGGGAAACCCACGCCCTGATTCGCTGGCTGTGGCAGGGGAGCCAACCAACCCTGACCCTGAGCACAGCTGCCTGGGAGATGCAGAAGTTAGGACATCCGGAATAGGAGTGAAGTGGGGAGCCTGGGAGGTGGAATGGTGTGGCAAAGGCAGTGTAGGCCAGCACCTCTTCATTTTAGTGCATTTTTCAACAAAATGAAGAATGCACCACCAGTAGATGGGAATCTTTCTGGGAGATACTGGAACTGCGTTAACAGAGGGTGTAGGCTCTGAGAGAGGGCCCGCCTGCGGGGGAAGGGACAGGGGTACCCCTTGGAGAGTCTGCTTTCCCAGGGGGCCACTTAAGGCTCCCTACTTCTTGCAGCCTCTCTGTTATCTCCAGGCTATGGGTTTGCAGAAGAGCAAACATCTGCACCCCCTGGAGCAAGATGCAGGGATTGGGGGTGCTGAGATCCAGGCAGGCATCCCCACCTGCACCCATGCCTAGGGGTACTCCAAACTGGGAACAAAGTAGGACCAGCAAAGTCACCTGAGCAGTGGACAGCTGGACTGTGTCAGAGCTAGCACTGTGGCCTTTGCTGTCCCAGCCTTCCCAAGGGGTCTGAGAGCTGCCCCTCCACTGTGCCAACAGCCTCCCCTCTGGGAGCAGAACTTCCAAGGGGGTGGAGATCTGCAACTGGCTTTGTGAAGGGGCCTCCTGCCTCCCTTTGGCTGGCAGAGAACGTAGTACCGAGGGTGGAGGGAGGGCAGGGGCAAGAAAGGTTAAATCTGCAAGTGAAGGGGGAGAGTGCCCACCTCTGTCTGCTGTCCCTGTCTGTGCACAACGCTGTGGTGCAGTGCACTATCACCAGAAGTATGTGGCAAGCCCGCAGTACTTAACCTACCAAGCCACAAATTAGGTGACGTGCCACAAGGAATGCCACATGGTCATTGTCCAGAACTTCACAAGCTGTCCTTGGCCCAGCATCAGCCTTTTTTTTTTTTACCAGTGTCTCCCTCACGGTGCTCCGCAAATGCGTAGAAGATGCTCGTGAGTTACGGCAGTTCCTGCTGCTACCTGTGAAGTTTGGCAGACCAATTTGAACTTGCTGGGCTCTGGAAAGGTCCCTGCCAGTGTAACCACGGCACCAGCGTGCACCTGAGCAAGCTAATATTAAACCTTTCCATATGTTAAACAACAGCGCAGGGTCTGAAATCCCCAGGTTCCTAATGAACAGCAAGTTAAGAAACAAAAATTCTGATGCAGAAGCACAGAGTGTAGAATCAGAACGACATAAAGATATTTGGCATAATTCTCCCGGATGTCAGTGGTTAAACCCAGCTCTCCTTCTCAGAGGTGCAAAGACACAGGTGCTACCCCCAGGCCCGGCCCCTCGGGGCAAGGATGGAGCAGCAGCAGCAACCAGTGGCTCAACACCAGGTCCGAGGGACAGCAGGCCCCGCCCTCAGCCTCTCTCCCACCACCACGTACCCATGTGGGACCCCTGAGACGGTCAACACCGTCTGGTTCTCATGAGGCCCAGATGCCTTGGGGGAGGGGAGCTGGGTTTTCAAATCACAAATTTCTGTGATCGTTTTGTTATTTTTTAAAAAGCACACTGGCACATTTTCACAATTAAGACCTGTTGATGCTGCACACTCATGAAAGAAAAAAATGTCAAGTTTCGGTCGTGGCTCTAAGGCAGACGTTACATTTTTCACAGGGACGAAAACAGATACCAATATGCTGTGTGGGGGGCCAGTGCGCGGCGCCCTCACAGCACCGTGGCCTGGACGACAACCTCCGGGTCTTCGATGTCCTTCTTGCTCTGGACCATCCGCAGCTCCAGGTGGGCTGGACTGGGCTTCTGTCCTTCCCCTGCTTGGGCTGCAGAACAAGCAAAGGATTTGTGGAAGGGGCAGAAGAAGGGGCAGTTCTGGGAGTTTCTTTCCTCTTTCCTCCTTCCCATGCCTCTGTCCCAGCCCAACACACTCAATTTCCTCCTGAGTTCCCGTGTCAAAAGGGGGGATCCATGTCACTGCAGGCCCCAATCCTATAGCCCAAGGGCAGTGACCTCTTCCTTCGCAAGAGAAACTTGTCACCCTCAAGGTACGTGCTGTCTCCCCGGCCACCAACTTCTCTGACCAAGGCTCCCAGATGCAGCTGGCATGGGGACATGTCCCCTGGGAAGGCATAGAGAACTGCATACCTTTTGCACACTGGATGGTCCTCTGCAGGACGTGGTGCATGGCTGACAGGGTCTTCTCACAGGCTACCTGCAGGGAGGAGAGAGACTCTGAGCCCAACCCCCCACCCCACCTCACCCCACCCCTAGCCCTGCTGTGCCTGGCCTGCCCGTCACATGTGGAGGGGATTCCTGCTAATGCAAGTGCTGTTCTGCCCTCTGAGTCACCAGGGAGCGGGCTCCTCTATCACACGTGCTTGAAACAGGCCCTCGTGGATGGCTGACTGCAGAACCACCCACAAAAAGATCCTGCGAGAGATGAGCAGATGCCTACATATTACTTTTTCTTTTGAGTGTTCTGGGGGTTGTTTTTTGGTGGCTGGCTGGTATGGGGATCCAAACCCTTGACCTTGGTGTTATCAGTACCACACTCTAACCACCTGAGACCAGCCAGCCCAGACGCCTGCATCTTAAACAAACCACCTCCCTCTGGACCAGAGACGACTCTTGGGAAGAGGCTGTGTCGCATGGCCTTTATGTTGCCTGGCGTGTAGCAGGTGCTTGGTAGGAAATCCTGGAATTCACTGGTTGTAAAGGATCTATAGGGGAAAAGCTCCTCCCTGAAACTCAGCCAAAGTCATCACTCACTGGTGTCTCAAGATCAGAAACTTGGGGGACTCAACAGGTGCTAGGGAGCAAGTGAAACGCACCCCCAACCCCATAACCAGGACTGGCCCTGGGTGCCCCAGCAGTGAGGCCTCCTCTGGTACTAGCCGGCAGGTTTCTGCAGCCCTGCACCAGAGGCAGCTCCCGCCACTGCCCGTTTACACTGCAGGCCTGTTGTGCCCTCTGTCCTTGAGGGGCCACACGTTCCAGCTTCAAGTTCAGGATCTGCAGCAGGCTTGTCACATGAGAGGTGAGGGGCACAATCCACATCCTTCATTTTACGAACAAGTTCAGCCATTAACTGACCTATTTGGGAGGGGTTGCGCCCACACCCACGGGAAATGCGGCCCCTCCAGGTGCCCAGCAAAGACAGGGGACCCCGTCCAGATGCTGACTTCCAAACCCTTCTCGCTGAGTGCACCCAATGGTGAGGAGTGCTGCTTCCTTCTGCTGCCTCTCCCTCCCACCTGCCCTTCCCTGTGTTCTGAAGGGGCACAGGGCCCCCGCCCGCCTGAGCCCACCGTGGCACACGGCAAGAGACACACCACAGGGAGCTTGGCTGAATGAGCCCAGGGCTGTGAAATCTTCATGCTTTCAACTCTGTGCTCAACAGCACTGGAAGAGGACAAACTCTGGCTGTCAGCGGATGGGGCGTCAGACCAAAGCAGTTTGATAAGAGATCACGAGGCAACCTTTCCACACATGGTGCAGGAGGAGGTGGAAGAACCTGGGGACACCCCTGCCGAGCTACGCACTTAGCCATGCAGCACACAAGCAAGGCCCCGAGGCCCCACACCCCAGTTCACCAAGCCCAGTCTAGCAATGGATCCACTCTGCCCAGCAGCATCTGCATGAATGCATAACGCAGGAGGCAGACTTGGGGCAGTGCACAGAAAACAGCTTTTGGTGCCAAGTCCGACTGCAATGCACTTGCCCTTGTCCTTGGCCTCCTGCCTCTCAGTCCCCAAAGGGCAGCTCCCAGCCTTTCTGTCCAGTGTTTACATTTAAAGAAACAAACGTGTACTGAGCTGTCTTCCTAGAAGCAGCTTCTAGGTCACCAAGCATCAACAGTTTCACACAGTCCTGCGCTAACACCAGGCGGCTCCCTCCACCTCGGGCTTCTCCTCAGGGGTGGGACCTGGTTAACTCCAGGGTGTGTTCCAAACACACTCATCTTCCCACCAGAGCCCCAAGGCACTCTGATTGTTCTTCCTTCCCATAGGAGCAGAGAGAGGCCACAGCCTGGCCATCACCTCCCCGACCCAACTTGACTGGCGCTCAGGCCCAGGCTCCCCTCTTGGGACCATGGTAACCAGCTCCCCATGAAGCACAGCAGAAGCAGAGCGTGTGGCTGACCTTGAGATTGTTGGGATGCTTGTGTGTCCATGCCAGGAGCATGGCGGCGAAGAGATCCCCGGTGCCCACAAAAACGGCATCCACCTTCAGCATGTCCACCCGGATGCGCTCTGTCACCACGGAGCCGTCAGGCCTCCCTGGGGGGCAGGGGGAAGATAAGGCAGGCAGCTGGGCACGGTCAGAAGAGGGCCAGCACCACCCTGGGAACAGCCAGTCCTCCCTATCCCGGCTCCTCCCCAGCACAGCAGCAGGGAGGGTCACTGTCACCTGCTCACAGGGTGTTCATATGGAGAGCATGGGTGGCCTCATTTAGGAGCCGTGGGGCTCAGAGGATGCCTGTGCCCAAGGGAGAAAGAAAGACTGGAGCCTCGGGGGGGACACTGGACACTGGCCAAGAGGGAAATAAGGGTGCCAGGAACAAGGGAACATCTAGACGTGTTAAGATGACATGTGTATGACACGTGTGTGACACGTGTACAAGGCTCACACACCCAGATGCAGAGAGCAGGGACAAGGCCGCATGCGAGACTACTCTTGGGGCCAGTGAGTGCAAACTTGGACACTACCTTAGCATCTGACCCCAGGCTTGTGTGTCATTTTATCACCATTCAGACAAAATTAATCCTGGTGGCATTTATAAAATTAAACGACAAACACAGCTGAGCAGAAACATAGCCCCAGTGAGTTCAGGATCTGGCCCCGGCTCCGAGGGAGGCCAGTGGATGCCTGGTCCATGGAAGCCACATTCCAGCTGGGCCATTCCATGCAGCCCATGTGGTCCAGGACATCCCACCTGACTGCTGAGCCTGTGACATGGGGATGTCACCCCAGTGCCACGGCTCAGGAGCACTGAGAGGCAGCCTGCTAACACCCCACGTCCTGCCTGACCCACTTCATGGACCCTCCTGCTCCTGTTCTCAGTCTGATCTTCTGCAGGAGATCACAACTGTTCAGGAACTTAGCTACCTGCTGAACAAGAAAAATGTTCATTCTCTTAAACCCAAAACAAGCCTTAAAAGACACTTGAGCTGAGACCAAAGAAGAGCCAGTGGCACGTGGCAGTAGGGGTGGCATGCAGCAGGCATGGCACTTACTTATCCTCTGGCTCCCCAATGCGATCAGGTAGTCACTGCCCCGCGGGGAGGGCAGGTCTGAGCTGGTGATGACCACCGTGTCTGGGCCCATGGAGTGCAGCACGTCCATCACCTGCCGGCAGCATGGGGAGCATGTCAGCCCAGCACGGCAACACATACCCATGCTCCCCTCGGCCAGATCCCAACAGTAGCGTTCCCAGAGAGAGGGCTCCTGGCTGGCATCATCCTCCCCAACTGACAGCCTATGGTCAGGCCCCCTGCACCCTCTTACAGGGCTTAGCCTGAGGAGCTGGGGAAAGGAGAAGCTGAAAACCTGGTGAGCTGCACCTGCCACAGGCCCAGTGCCCGCTCAGGACTCCCACAGACACCCTGTCCTGGGTCTCTGGAAGAATTGGAAAACTCAAGGAGCCCTAGAGGGCCAAGGCAACTCCATCCACGGCTCAGTGCCAGCATGAGGCTCACAGTTAACAAGGCCCAGGAGGGAGGGGTGAAAGGACTCTGAAGATGAAATCTCGCCCTGGCTGCAGCACCAGCTCCTACCCAGGAGCACCTGCCAGGCCCTCCTGTGCACCTGCCCTGCACACTCCAGATGGGCCTGGCAGCCCCCAAATGGCACAGGCCACCTCCCGGTAATATCTCTGCACATGCCCACACACATGTGCACACACACACACACACACTCCCTACGGGCCTCTGAAGGCCCCGACTATACAGGTCATTTCAGTGGCACCAGCATGTGCTTGATGTGCCCAAACTGTGCGTTTGCTTCTCCAACCATCCGCCACGCAGCAAAACCTGGGGCTATGCGGCAGGACTCCCTGTGTGCAGCTGGGGCCTAGCCGGGGTGCGAGAACTGCCCCACCTGTGAAGAGACACACAGCTCACCCACGCCTGGCATGGCTGCTACTGCAGGAGTCTGGGTTGCACATCCCCATGTGCCGCTTTTCTCTGGGCAAGAAAGCATGAACTGGAGGTTCCCAGCGAGGCAAACTGGGGTGCTGATGGCTCGCATCTGGGGTGTTTGCCGAACGCAGTACCCGAGATCATGTCCAGAGCTCACTCAGCGCCTGGCACACAGTAAGCGCTCAATAACTGTTGGTGACTGTTACAGGCTGAACCGTGAAACAATATGTTGAGGACCTAACCCCCAATACCACAGAATGTGACCTTATTTGGAAACAGGGTCACTGCATATTGAATAGTTAAGATAAGGTCGCACCAGAGTGGGAGGAGTCTTCAATCCAACAGGACTGGTGTCCTTATAAGAGGAGGAGACCCCCAAATGTTCACATAGGCAAAAGACAGCCGTGTGAAGATGGAGGCAGAGACTGGAATGATGCTTGATAAGCCAAGGAGTGCCAGCCACCCAAGTCGCTGGCAGAGGCAAGGAAGGGCTCTTCCTTGCAGGTTTCAGAGGGAGCGTGACCCTGCCCACATCCTGAGTTTGGACTTTCAGCCGCCAGAACTGTGAGAGAATGAATTTCTGTTGTTTCCAGCCTTGCTGTTTGTGGTGCTTTGTTACAGCGGCCCCCAGACACTCACACAGCAGTGCTGTTACAAGCTCAGCAGACAGTGCTGAGCTGCCAGCAACCAGTGACCTGGACAGAATTCACAGTATGTCACACCCTGGAAGTGCAGTTGAGGTGCGGAGGCTGGCCCATCTCCCAGCCCCATGGCCAGGTGGCTGTCCCCTCCCCACCGTGAACAGTGTGGCTTGTTCCACACCAGGCTTCGGTGGTCTTACCGCTAACGCTTCTTCCTGGCTGTGGATCTTTCTGCCACTCAGTAACCTGGAAGACAGGCAAGAGGGACAGGCAGGGACAATATGAGATGAATCCTCTCTGGGTTGTATGTGTAATGTTCCCGAGGCTACCGTGGTTCTGATAACCCGCCTCCTCGTCCCCACAGGGAACTAACTCAGCATCTATATGACGGGTGGGGTGGGGTGGGGTGTGGTGGGGGCTGGCCAAGAGTAAAATGTGGTTTTGAAAGGGAATTCCCACACATTACAGGGGTCTGGTAGGATTCCAGTTGTGGTCAATATCTAGGCGTTACAGCAGACAGGAAGAATGGCCCGCACCCCCCAATGATCCACGCCACAGCACACGGTGCCAGGGAGGGTAACCAATGTCCCAGAAAGCCAAAGACTGCAAATGGCTAAGGGACCACTCTCCCATGCACCCACCCACAGTTCAGGGTCCTCAAGGTGAGATGTCATCACCCAGTTTGGATGAGCTCATGTCAGGGAACCCCAGGCCTCCAAGAGTCCAGGCACTCCCACCCTACATGAATGGGAGGCCTGGGAGACAATAGGGACCTGGCTCACGGCCTAAACTATGAAGGAGACTGCCCCACAGAGCAGCTCCACCCTTTCCAGCACTGGGTGATGGGTGGTTTTCCCTGGGTGTCTGATTCCTTAATTAATCAGGTAGGGCCACCCGCCCAAAGAAAGGCCTTCTGAAACCTGATATGTGAGGTGGGGGCAACACACTTCTTTTAACCTCACAGAGGGATGTGGGCCTGGCCTGCCTTGCCTGTCTCAGTTGCTGCTGAAGCTCTCCATGCCCAGCATTTCCAGCCATGTGTGTCCTCACTCTGCTGGGACACCTCTTCCCTTTCTACCCCCAAAGGATGTTGCTACCAGGAAAACTGTGAGGGCAGCAGTCACTGCGGGGAGTCTGGTGACACAGTCCCATGCTGCCACTACTCCTGAATGCAAGACCTAGGCCAGCTGGCTGAGTCTGCACTGGGATATGGGCGGGTGGCTTCCCCAACTCCCATTCCAGCTAGACTGGTGCTCAAGCCTGAGGCAGGACCTTGGTGGCCTCGGGAAACCTCCTGGGCAGACATGGAGACATTCCCGGCCTGTTCTCTGAGGCTCCCCTGTGGGAGTTCTGAGAGCCGCAGACATTTAAAAATACTCACTCGGCCTCGAACTGGTTGGGGGTGATGATGTCTGCGACTGGCACCACTTTTTCTCTGTAAACTGGGAGGAGGTCCCGCGGGACGTACTGAAGAGAAGAGAAGACAGGGACAGAGGCTGACTCACGAAGCAGGGATTACACCAGAGGGCACGTGCCGAAAAGCCCTCCGACTCCCTGCAATCCGGACACTCAACTGTGGAGCAGGGGCGCTCACACTGAGCGGGCAGTATGCGCTCCAGCATATCGGGTCGGGAGCTCACCAGGCCCAGAGGGGTCCTCAAGGGAGGGCTCAGGCCAGGGTCTGCTTGACCAGAATGCAAAGGGGCAGGGAGATGAGAAACAGGAACCTCACAGGGTGGGTGCAGAGTGGCGCTGACCAGCCTGGTGGCAGGGAGCACTGGTGATGCTGTTGCCTACCTGTACCGGGAGCCCGACTCGCCAGCTCTTTAGCTCATCTGTGGAAGTCGTGGTGACAGGAGTCAACCCACTCTTGGGCTACTCATTATTTTTGTTGTAGATTGTCCAACAAACAACCCAACGCACCAGTGTTCTCTAGCTATCAGATTTCTTTAAAAAGGATCCTGAAGCCAAGGTCCAACGCAAAGCTCTGAAAGCATTTTGTTTACTTTATAGGGTATTTCACCAGTCCCTGGCTGAATGGCCTGGCTCTCAAATCCCTTCCCCTCACCTTGCTCCTGGGAACCTCTGGGAACCAGAGGTCGCATGGGGATGGACCTTTGTGCCTGGTGTTCAGGGCACACGGTGACCACCAGTCGGCCACTGTTACAAATGCAAGCCTGGAAGGCAGCAAGGGTACACAAGCACCTGCCCAACCCATCAGGGTGACCATAAAATCAAAGAAAGGCTCTTTAAAACCTGACACTAGGTGGCAAGCCCAGCATGGTCCTTTCAAACTCACGTAGAAATGTGAAGTACGGATCATCTGTTCATCTGAGCCCATGGTGACCACCAGTCGGCCACTGTTACAAATGCAAGCCTGGAAGGCAGCAAGGGTACACAAGCACCTGCCCACCCCATCAGGGTGACCATAAAATCAAAGAAAGGCTCTTTAAAACCTGACACTAGGTGGCAAGCCCCGCATGGTCCTTTCAAACTCACGTAGAAATGTGAAGTACGGATCATCTGTTCATCTGAGCCCAACACATGAACTCATGTTTAGGCTGGTTGTGGCTCACACGGGGAAATAAATGTGATCAAAATCCAGAGGACAGGGCTGGCCAGTTAGCTCAGTTTACTAAAGTGCAATGGTGATAACAACAAGGTCAAGGGTTCAGATCTCCATTATCAGCCGGGCACCAAAACAAAACGAACAAAAGAAATCTAGAAGACAGATCCCATAGCCACACTGAACTGGACAGTGGCCTCAACTTTTCGGAATCCAAACACAAGTGTCTGCTCTGGGGCAGCTAGGCCCCCCTTTGGGGAGAGCAAGAAAGAGAGGGCAGTGTGAGCTAGGGTCCTAGAGGAAGGGCCCTGGTGCAAAGAACCTTCCAGAAAACAGGCACAGGACAAGGTGGAGGGACAGACACTGAGGAACTGCCTGCCTCTCCTGGCTAAATGCCTGCCGACACCCTGACCTCAACTACTGACCAAGTGGGGCAGGTAGGAGCTGGCCTGGGCACTTTACCCTACATCAGGGTCGGTAAGCTATGGCCCCGTTACCTGTGTTTGTGCAGCTCATGAGCTAAAAGGGATTTTTACATTTTTAAATGGCTAGGGAAAAAATGTGGGAAAAAAATAACATTTGGTGACACATGAAAATTGTAAGTAAATTCAAATTTCAGTGTCTGCAAGTGAAATTTTATTAGGAAACACCACGCCCACTTAATTACATGTCATCATCTGTGGCTGCTCTGGGCTACAACAGAGACTCATGACCTGCAAAGCCCAAATACTTGTTTTCTACCTGGCTCTGTACAAAAAACACTTGCTGACCATTTTTCAGTCTCAGCAAGGATTACATCCTCACCCCGGACAGTGGTGTCTCCTCAAGCAGACGCTTAGAGAGGTGTCCTGCCTTCTGGTCTAACGGTGTAGCTCCACGCACCACACTGAATCACACACGTGACATCACTCACCATGTAGCCTTCTCCGTTCCTCTTGTCACCCATCACAGGATCACACACTGCGGAGACATGAGGCATCTGATCAGCGAAGGCTGCAGCCGACAGGTAACAGACCCTCAAATTTTTTTTTTAATTTTCGTGTTGCAAAAATACATATATAACATAATCTTTGCCATTTTAACTGTTTTTAGGTGTACAATTCAGTGTCATTAAGTAGATTCACACTGGTGTACAACCATTACCACCGTCCATCTCCAAAATGTTTTCATCCCCCAAATTGACACCCTGTCCCAATTAAACACTGACTCCCCATTCCCCCTCCCCCTAGCCCCTGGCAGCCTATAATCTGCTTCCTGTCTCTATGAATTTACCTATTCTAAATATTTCATGTAAGTGGAATCTTATAATAAGTCCTTAAGTGTCTGGCTTCTTTCACTGAGCATAATGTTTTCAAGGTTCATCCATGCCGTAGCGTGTGTCAGAATTTCCTTCCTCTTCTTTTTGTTTTAAAGATGACCGGTAAGGGGATCTTAACCCTTGACTTGGTGTTGTCAGCACCACGCTCACCCAGTGAGCAAACCGGCCATCCCTGTATGGGAACCTGTGGCCTTGGTGTTATCAGCACCACAGTCTCCCAAGTGAGCCATGGACTGGCCCTGAGAATCCTTCCTTTTCAAAGCTGAATACTACCCCCATGTGTACAGACCACATTCTATTCCCACTCACCGTTAGTGAACACCTGGGTTGCTTCTCTCTTGGCTAGGGTGAACAGGGCGATATGAACAGGGGTATATAAGTATCTGAGTCCTGTTTTCAGTTACTACACTTTGAATACATCCCTGGCATGGAAGTGCTGGTCATGCTAACTGATATGCTGGGGACAAGACCGTGCTCCACAGCAGCTGCACCACCGTGCGTTCCCACCAGCAATGCACGAGGACTCCAGGGTCTTCCTGTCCTCACCCGCACTTGTTGTTTTCTGTCTTTTTGCTTTTTGATCACAGCCATCCCAGTCGGTGTGAGTGGTACCTCAGCACTCACCGCTTCTAACTTCACATCCACGTTAAGGTGCAACTGAAAGCGTGGGAAGCAGCGTGGCCCCTATTCTCATCTGTCTTGCCACCTGGCACTTTGCAAGTGCTCTGGTTAACCTCTATTTAATTATGATCACTTGCGCCTTTCTTGTGACACAGCACTGGATCCTCTAGTCACCCACGGGATGCAGCAGCCCCTCCCCCTCCCGCCCCAGATCCACCAAATCTAGGCCTCATGCCATCTCCTCCCACAGGCATGTTCCCTCTGGGTAATAGTCCACAGCGAGGGCAGACCAACATGTTGAGTCAAACCCACTCTCAGGCCAGAGCAGGGTGGGGACCACCTCACACCCCAGGAGACCTGCACCCTGGGAAACAGCCCTGTCTGTAACATCGGGCTAATGCTGCCCCTTCTCCCAGGTGATAAGGTGGACCCAGTGCTGCCTGGCCTCCAAAAGAAAGGCCATCTACCCAAGACTTGGGCCCCCACCCACTCATTAGCTGCAGCCCTATCCAGGTGTCTACCCCTCTGCCGCCCTCTTAGGGTCAGTGTGGTTGCACACGCCCAGCAGCAGTCCCTGGGCAGGCCAGGCCTTCACATGCTGACACCATCGAGTGGCACAGGTGCAACCTTCCCTCCCAAGTAAGACACCAGGCTCCACTTGAAGACGTCTAACCCGCTGCAGAGTTCCGAAGGCAGCTCCTGGAGGCCCTGAAGACACCATGTTCCCAGCTGGGGGAGGAGAAAGGGCTGAACCACCCCTCCCCGGCCCATGCCACCGGCCCAGGCCTGGCACCCACCGTACACGAGGCTGGGGTTCTGCTGCTTCAACTCCCGCACGATGTCCACCACCGTGGCCAGGAATGACGTGTCTCTTGTGTACCCTTTGGGAGGGAAAATCCAGGCTATCCTCAGAAAACAGGGGACTCACACCAGCTGTGGCAGCAAGAGAAGTAAGGCCCCTCAAAACGGTCAGTATGAACAGGGGGCAGGTCTGAGGCCCTGCAGCCAGGTGTCCCCAACAATCTGTAGTCACGGAGAGGAGGCCGGGCGTTTCCCAAAAGAAATGTTAAGTGTTGAATGGACCCATGGGTGACAGATGCATGAGTAATTTTTTCCTTTTTCCATATTCTCTGTATGCAATAATAAGCATATATCACTTTTAACAATGTATAATAATACAAATTGTTTGTCTTTTTTTGTGTGTGTGGCTGGCTAGGAAGGGGATCCAAACCCTTGACCTCGTGTTTTTTTTCTTTTTTACTGGCAGGATCAGCCAAGTAATTTTTTCTTTAACCGGTAAGTTGACAAAGGAAAGCAAGGTGCCAGGTGGCAATGTGTCACTTACCTGGGTATATTGCCCTCCACCATTTCCTGCCCCAGGCGGCATTTCCAACACCCCACCTGTCCCCTCCCATGGGCACCAGAACCCCCAGTGTGGCTGCAGGCATGGTGGTGACTTGGCACAGACAAGACAGCTATCATCTGAGCAGGTACAGCATGACCAGGACCCCCAAGGTGACCAGGATGTGGTGGTCCCTCATGCACACCAAGTCTCTCCTTGATGGGGGCAGGGACCAGGGACAAGCCAAGGCAAAGGTGCTCTGGGCCTTCCCCGGAGTCCACCCTGGTTGGGATAAAGTGCACAGGCCTCCCACGCCCGGCTCCCTTCAGACCCTCACCTGTGAGCACGTAATCATATTTGTTCACATTGTTCAGCTTCAGGCCCTCGTAAAGCTCGTGGAGTTCATCTGAGTTCAGCACTTGACCCTTCCAGTGGGTGTAGCCTGGAGGAACAGCAGATCACTCAGGCTGATGCATATGCAAGGGAACCACAGGCTTCCCCGACACAGAATGAGATCGATTGACCAGGCACGGTGCCTTGACGGGTCCCCCGATCCCTGTCCATGCAGGACACCTCAAAGCCCCTCTGAAAGCACACCTGCTCCTATGCTGTCTGGGATTACCGTTACCGATGTCAGGGATCCCGCACCTTCTTACTGCCAGCTCCTGCTGGAATTAATCCAGTGTATGGGGTGCTCAGCTCCCAGGCCAGCCTGCAGACCCCTGTGGAACCAGTGTCTTCTTTACAGACAGGAAGGACATGGTGGGGGCACACTGGCACATGCAGGTGCATCACTTCTCCACGTCTTTAGTAGGGGCATCTCGGGCACCCCTGTGTCACAGGCTCTTGTTTGAGCGCCTACAGCACGCATTTCCAGCAATCCAGGCCGAGCTGCTCGATTCCTGTCACCTTGGCACCCTGGCAGACAGGTGCTCCTCATGTCCCCAACCTGCCACTCCTCCCACACAAGCTCCTTAAAGCCACAGAAGCAAGGCTTAGATCAAATCCTGACCAAGAGGCAAACATGAATGGGAAACAGGCCCCAGCCCAGATGTGCAACCTGCCCTCAGCCCAACAGGTAACCAGGGTGAAGCATACCCTGCAGGTAGACAGTCATATCTGCTTCCTGCCAGCAGGACTGCCAGCCTGCTGGGGGTCCCTCCTGCAACGTGGGACCCCTGAAGTTTGGCCTGTGTATGAGGCTGGCTCCGGCTGGAAAGGGCTCCTTTGGCTTCCCGCAGGAGCTGTCATAAAGCATGTCTGGAACAAATGCCTCACAACAGCTTTCAAAAGCAGTTCTCCAGAAATGAGCAGCCTCTGGGACGTGTGGCCCATCTGCCATTCTACATGAAAATACCAGTGAAACTCACCCTGAAGAGAGAATCTATCACAGACTGCGAAACTGACTGACCCCGTGTTAAACAGGTCACCTGGGGAGAGTCCAGCAGGGGCCGTGCAGGGATCTGGTTGTCAGAAAGAGCTGGTACACCTCTGATCCTGTCCTGGACACCTTTTGGCTCAAGGAAGGCCTGGGGCTGCCGTAACAAACAATGGACCTTTCTGATCCTTTCTATTACTGGTTTTCTGAATATCCTTCCAACCACGGTGGGGTTTAACTTGACTACACTGTAGTTTATTAGTTGTCATGGATGCCATAACAAAAGGAGCACAGACTGGGCGGTTTCAACAGGAATTTCTCTCTCACAGTTCTGGAGGCTGGACATCCGAGGTCAAGGTGTGACAGGGCTGGTTCCTCCTGAGGCCTCCCTCCTGGGCTTACAGGTGGTGTCTTCTCCCTGTGTCCTCACGTGCTTATCCCTCTGAGTGTCTGTGTCCTGATCTCCTCTTCTTGTAAGGACTCAGTCAGACTGAATCAGGGCCCACCCTAATGACCTTATTTTACCTTAACTAAATCTTTAGCCACCTATCTCTAAATACAGCCACATTCTGTGGTACTGGGGGTCAGGGCTTCAACGTGTGAATTTAGGGGGATGCAACTCAGCACACAGGACGCCATGAGGAAGGTGAGACGCACGCCCTCAGCCAGTGTCAAACACACGGCCCCTCCAAGGCCAGCCCTTAACTAAATGAGGAAGCTAGACCTGCACCTTCTCCATGACTCAGTATGAGTCCAGGGCCCATGAGAACCATCTGGAACAGGAGAGAAGCACTCAGATCCTCTGTCCCACTCATTCGATTTATAGATGAAAAACCAGAGGCCAAGTGAGTGGCTCCTCCGGCCCACCCTGCCAGGGAGTCTGGTTTGGGCCTGGCCCCTTGCTGGGTGTCTGTCACCAGGCGCCTGTCCCCAGCCCTCTCTGGCCCTGATGCTCTCTGTGTCTGCACCAGCTGCCCCTTCCTCACAGTGAGGACCACCGTGTCTAGCAGCTGGTTACCTGTCCTGCCCCCTCGCACTCCAAACTCCAGGTGCCATGGCAGCAGCCTGCCCCATCCACCAATCTCCAGCCAGGATGCCTTCCTGACGCACTTGGGGCAGGGACTCTTGGGGAACAGGAAGCTCCAGGAAACCCTTGCTGAAGGAGCAACTGAAGAATGTTGATCACAGAGGCAGAGACTCCTTCAAGCCCGGCTGCCTGGAAGGTGCAAAGAGGGCGTGGAAGAACTGAAGGGGGAGGATGTACAGAAAAGAGAAGGGAGGGCCTGAGGCTGCTGCCCTGGGAAAGCCTGCTCCCAGGGCTGCCTCTGCTGCATCTGGGGACTGGAATTTCAGGGCGTGGAAGAACTGAAGGGGGAGGATGTACAGAAAAGAGAAGGGAGGGCCTGAGACTGCTGCCCTGGGAAAGCCTGCTCCCAGGGCTGCCTCTGCTGCATCTGGGGACTGGAATTTCCCACCGTTCCCAGAACTGGTAATTACAAGCGGCTCTCTGTACAAGCATGTGGTTTACAATGAGCACCTGCTTCCCCTCTGGGAATCTGGAATTTTGTGTTTTGTTTGTTGTTTTTTTGGCAGCTGGCCAGTACAGGGATCTGAACCCTGGACCTTGGTGTTCTATGTAAGTTTGTTGTTTTTTTGGCAGCTGGCCAGTACAGGGATCTGAACCCTGGACCTTGGTGTTCTCAACACCATGCTCTCCCAGGTGAGCTAAAACCAAGTGAGCTAACTAGCCAGCCCCGAGCCTGGAATTTTGGATTATGCCAAATAGAGGTGCCCATGTAGCCAGACCCAGTGATGGCCCTGGGCGCCGAGTCTCCTGCGAGTTCCCTGAAGGATGACATCTCACATGTGTCATCACAGCTCCTTGCTAGGGAATTAGGCATGTCCTGTGTGACCCCACCTTTAACTCCTAGGTACACACTGGACATAACTGAAAACATGTCCACAAAAAAAATGTGCAAACGACAGTTCATAGCAGCATGATTTATAACAAACAAAAGGTGGAAATGACCCAAATGTCCACCAGCAGGTGCATGGATAAATAAACGAGGCCCATCCACATAATGGAATGTTGTTCAGCTGTAAAACGGGGTGAAGTGCTGACACATGCTGCAGCACAGATGCACCTCGAGGACGTGATCCTCAGCGACCGAAGCCAGACACAAAGACCACACACTGTGTGACACCGTTTACAGGAAATGTCCAGAACAGGCAAATTCACATAGAGGAAGGATTGGTGGTTGTCAGGACTGGGGGAGGGGGTGGGGGAGGGGCTGTTCCTGGGAACACAGTTTCTTGTTTGGAAGATGAAAATGCTCTGAAATTGACTGTGGTGATGGCTGCACAACTCCGCTGTTGCCCAGGGACAAGCAGATTTCCCAGGAAGTGTTAGAAAGCCACTGTGGTCACCGGTATCTCTTAAGTGTCCCAATGTGTGGTCGCTTGTTGACCAGAGTACAGTTTGTGGTTGACCCGTATGGCCACTCATGCATGGCATGAACTGCATCCTGGGCACACACACTAGGACCACATGGAAAAGTGACAAAACAGCAGGGCCCTCCCCAAACAGCTTGGGAAGTGCAGCCCTGGACCAAGGATGCTCGAGAGCAGGACGGCCTCCACACCCGTGCGAGGTGCCACGGTGTGTAAAACAGGTTGGACAGATGCTTCCGAGGGGAGTCCAATAAAAAAAAAAAGTGCCTCCAGGCCTTTAGGAAAAAAAGATTCCTTCCAGGTCTTCTCCTCGCAGTGGGTGACAAAGCCCTGCTCCCTGGCCCGGGAGTTGGCGGGGAGCCAAGGGGCTGCATGGTGGCAGCTGAGTCACTAGTCCTAGCCACCAGCTCCCATGGTTTCCCAGGTGCCATGTGCCACAGGGGCCAGGTTTGAGAGACAGGCCAACCTCATTTCTGAGCAGCACACAGTGGGCAGCTGGGGGACAGGAGGAAGAGGCCTCCCCTCACGTGGCTGCACCTGAGCTGCAGAGACAGCTTTGGTGGAGGACTCCTAGGAAGCCTTCCACATTAGGCTGCACAGACGGATGACCCCGTGGGCCCAAGTACAGGGCACCTGGAGCCAGTCACAGAGCTGACTGGGGGGACCTGAGCCAGGCAGGCCCTCCCGGCATTGGCAGGAGGCTGAACGGGAAAAGCAGGCTCCTTCTTTACTCTAGGGACCTCCCAGGAACCACAGGGGTGGGCCCCCCTGGAAGGGAAGCCCCCATCCCCCTTAACCTTGCTCTGCACCTGTGGGGGCCCCTGTGCACTTGGAGGTCTAATCATCCCACCCCTCCTGGGACAGTCTAGAGACCCCTTTCTGTCTTAGGCCGCTCAGGATGGCTTTTCTACCACCAACTGAGAAGGTTCCACAGGAGCCCAGAAGGCAGCCAAACGCAGCCGAAGTCCCCGGGAGCCCCCTCCCTCATCCTGGGATATAGGCGCAAGGGGCCGCAGAGCTTCTGAGCTGAGTCTTTGCCGATGCTGGACTGATCGTGCCGAGTACAGTGCAAAGTGATCCTCAAAAATAAACCTAATTACAAATTTCATGTGCAGCCAGCGTGGCTCCCCGACTTGTAAATAAATAAGTAAATAAGTATAGGAGGTGGTCAGGACAGTCAATAAGAACACACGGGGCTCAGGGAGGATCACTGGAGGCACTTTGGTTTTTTGAGATTTCTCCAAATTTCAGAACACCCAGCTGGCTCAGCATGCAAGGGCAGGAAGGGACTTCTAGTGAAAATCGGAGCCTTTTCATCTGCCATTATTCTTCCTCCTCAATTTATAACTTATAATACTTCCCCTTCCAAGAAATATCACATCCAAGAGAATTACGAAAAATCCAGAGCGCACGGGCCAAGGCCCCCTCCCTCATGTCCTGTTCACGCTCTGCCAGGCTTTTTCTGGACAATCTGTGCTCCCGAGTTTCTGTCTGGGTTCAGAGGAATTTCGGGAGAGGTGACATGGTGATGTTTCAAAGAACTGAGTGCTTTGTTCTCCTGCCACCACGGCAGTGTGGGGACCATGGGGAGCAGGGCAGGCTCCACACACTGCAGGCTCCCAAGGCCAGTGGTCAGAGGGTGTGGGAAGTAGGCACTCTGCCTGGACAACAGGAGGGGCTTCCAAGGGCTGCGACCCTCGGTACTCTGAGCCAGTGAAATCCTGTCTCCGTGCACTCAGACACACACACAGGCTTCCAGTGGCACTGGTGTTAACAGAGATAACCAGAACCACCTACGTATCCCCCCAGCAGAACAATAACACAGGGACATTCCTGATGGCCCGAGGCGCTCCGCTGATGGACAAGGGACATGAATGGGCACATCACACGGCAACACAGGATGACATGCCTGTGCTCTGAGCCACCAGCCCAAGCACTTTACACAATTTACTCATTTAACTCTAGCAACCTTACAGGGGCTAGCGTTACCAGCCTGATTTACGGAGGAGGAGACCAAGGCACTGAGAGGTTCCACCAGAGGTGCCATCCAGCTCCAATGCAGCCAAGCTGAGACACAAACACAGCAGCCTACACTCCAAGAAAGGCAAGCCCCGGCACCCCCAGGTCGCTAAAGGGCCACTGCTCATGCCCAAGCTCAGTTTTGTGGTGACTACTGAGGCCCGTGCCTTACCTGTGTGGTTGGAAAACTGGACCGAGTTCACTGCATCAATTTCAAATCCCAAAACCTGTAAGACAGAGAAGGAACAGGGGTCAGAGAGCCGGGTCTGGGATCCCATTAACTCACAGCAGGTGCACTGACAATGGCGTGAGCACTGACTCAGAAGAGGGGAGTGTTAGAGGCCAGGAGGTGTGGGTCCCTGGGCCCAGGCTGGAGGGCCACCAATGTGGGGAGCAGAAGGGCCCCCCAATCAGGCTCCACATCTGTGCTTTCGATGCTGCACATGTCTGTCGACGGGATTGCTCCATTCCTTTACTTAGGAAACTTGTTGGGGAGCGACCAACCCGAAGGGAGAAGACCCGGAGGCCACTGCTGAGACTCATGCAGAAGCGCTTCATGGATCATTCTGGAAATCCCACCAAATGAGAGTGCTTGATGAAACCAATGCAGTGTCCTCCTGTCCAGACACTAAACAAGGGTGGTGAGCCTCTCTGTTGTGAGAACGTGGGTTTCTAGCCGCACCCGGAGGAAGCAAGACCGAGGGCCTGGCTGGGCAGTGCAGCCGACCGCTTCTTCCCATGGTGCCAGGCTCACGAGAGCGGATGCGAGAGACACAGAGAGGGGCAGAGACCAGGGCGCTGCTACCTGTAACTGCAGCGGCTGGTGGCCCCCAGCCCTTGGTATCCCGGCACCGGCCTTCCTCACCATCTCCTGGGCACCCAAAAACTTCCCAGTGCTCTGTCTCTCTTCACCTCAACATCCGACATCCTTCGAATCTCACCTTAACATTCAACACCAGGAACTGCGTCTGGTGTCAGCAATCAGGATGGGGGGCAGTGACAGGCAGGGGGTTCTGGGTGCTGTTCCCAGTCTATTCCTAGTTCTTCATGTGGGTGCCGCTCACTGGGTGATAATCCACTGAGCTATATGCTCACGATCTGTGTTCACCAAGGTCCTTCTAAATTCTTTAAGACAGTATTATCACTAAAGTAATGAAACAAAGGTTGGCACTCATTAAACTAAAAAGTTAAAATTGGCACTTTGCAAATTTACTTGGCTGACTCTATGGTCTCCTGTACACAGGCATGGCTTGCAGTATTTCAAATCCCTTAAAATCCTAATCAACTCAGGAGAAAGATTTGAAGCCACGATGACACGAATCCTGAAAATGCTGCCAAAACATTCCGCTCCATTGCTTCTGTATGTGTAGATAATTAATCCCGTGAAGCTGGCAAATGTTATCTGAGAATGAAGTCACTGTTTTCTGCTTTTAAAGTACAGAGAGCTAAGCCCCTGGGTGGCATCTCCATTTCAAATACCATCATCAAAAGTCAGTTTATTAGTCAGTACCACATTGCTAGATCAAACATTTCCAGAGTCCACCTATGAAACTGCACGTGCAAAACTCAGCCAGAGCCAGAAGAAAAGACAATGTGGGGGCTCAGCTCCAAGATGGGAGCCGGGAGCAGAAGGGCCCCCCAATCAGGCTCCACATCTGTGCTTTCGATGCTGCACATGTCTGTCGACGGGATTGCTCCATTCCTTTACTTAGGAAACTTGTTGGGGAGCGACCAACCCGAAGGGAGAAGACCCGGAGGCCACTGCTGAGACTCATGCAGAAGCGCTTCATGGATCATTCTGGAAATCCCACCAAATGAGAGTGCTTGATGAAACCAATGCAGTGTCCTCCTGTCCAGACACTAAACAAGGGTGGTGAGCCTCCTTCAGCTCAATCTCTCTTTTCTGTGCTCTGCCCTGCAATGCCGGGAGTGCACTCTGGATATCACATCCCTGCCCGGCAGTGGTTCTCTGCCAGGCCCTGCCAACAGGCTGGGGTAAGAGAAGGCACCTGCTCTTCCAGTCAGCTTTACCCATGCTCTTCTCTTCTCTCCCGGGCAATGACACTTCCTTCCTATGGCAGCAGCTGAATCCGCTGGTATGGTTTTCTCATCACGTGCAGAATTCCTCATCACATACCCTACAGACCCGCAGCACAAGTCAGCCGCGTCCCTTCTCCCAGCTTTTAAGTTCTAATGACCCCAACCTTTTCTCTTTTATCCCACAGTGCTGGCTATGTAAAGCTGGGGCCGGGGTGTGGCAGGTGCTTCCTCTGTGCTGTCCTTGTGTCCCTTTTGGACTTTTCTGTTCTCCCAATACCTGGCTTAACAGTGGTCTCTATTAAATTATCTGTTAAAATAATTGCTCTGGTTTCTGTTTCTGTACTGGACCCTGCCTGATACACCTCATCTTCCCCTATCCCCAGGGGAGCCGGAGACAAACTGATTTCTGGCCCAAGGGTCAGTACAGCGTCCTGGACTCAGGAACACGGCGAGCTGCTGGGTTCTCCCTAATGCTCACCTCCTGCCTAGGGTGCAGGGCAGATCCAAGTTCTGCTCCTTGACAGCCTTCAGGTCAGTCACTTTAAATAGGAACAAACCAGGATGGCCTGTGAATCCTACCAACCGATACGACCACCTTGGGCCATTTACGGGATAGCTTCACTGTGTATTCTCTTGGGGGGAAATCCCTTTTCTTTTTCTTTTTTTTTACAGTAAACCTGGTACTTAAAAATGGCCTACAGGGCTCTGTGGTAAGCAGAATCCTAAGACGACCCCAAGGGCCCTCATTCACCCTTGTGTAACCCCTCTGAGTGGGGGGTGAACCCTGTGAATGTGATGTGGTATCTGCCATGACTATATTATCCAGGTGTGTCTACTCTAAATACATGAGCCCTTCAAAAGCAGTTTTCTCAGCGTGGTGGACAGAAGGGGAAATCAGAGAGGTCAGAGGTGAAAGAAGGACTCCAAGAATTGTTGCTGGCTTTGAAGACGGACGTGGCCACACGCTGAGGGATGCAGTTGCGCTGATCAGTTTTACATACAGCCATTATTAAAAACTGAGTCACAAAACTTACAGTTATATACACTATATAACAAGCAAACGATGAATATGCTAACCTCACCACTTCTTGATTGACCATTTATGTCTATCATATCTGAGGGTGGGACACTGCATATGGGGCTCCTGTGTGTTTCTTCCCACCTCAAGCTGGAGGTTCACTTTCAGCCAGGCTGGAAGCGTTTACACCAAGGAAATGGGCACACACACTACAAACCAGCCCTCCCCCAACCTCCACCCCCAGGCCAGTTTTTACGTCATTAACAGCTTACCTCCAGCACATAATAAAAAGATATGAACAAGACTCTTTTTTTTTTTTTTTCCTTTTTGTCTTTTTTACTGACCGGCAACGGGATCGCAACCCTTGGTGTTGCACCCGCACCGCGCTCAGCCGGTGAGCGGGAACCGGTCTCCACATGGGATTTGAACCCTCGGCGGGAGCGCCGCCACACTCCCAAGCGGCACACTCTCCAGTGCGCCACCGGGCCGGCCCTCATTTTAAGAAGAGTAAGAACTGACTTGTTCAGCCCAGGGAGAATGAGGAAGCCTGCATGAGAAGGGGAAACACCCCCACCACCTCCCCTATCACACACAGGCTGACCTTCCCTGTGGTGTTCGCCCTGCTGGCTGGCAGGCTCACCCCTGTTCCCTGCTCCACCCCCAGCCGGGGGTCAGGTCTCTGAAATCCTCTCTCGTGTTCCATCTCTGCTGTGCCAGCCCACTGCCAGCCTCACCTCATCCCTGGGACAGTCCTAGCCTCTGCCCTGCCCCTCCCTCCCCTCCACATACGCTCCCCACCCCCGGCCTCCAGATGTACCCTGTGAAACCCCAGCCTCTGAGGGTTTGCCACTGCTTCCTGTGGATGAAGCCCAGCCGCCCCAGCCCCGTGCCCACTACCACGGCCCAACACCCCCTTCCCTCCCCCATCCCGTGATTCCACGCTGGGCTGCAGAGCTGCCGGCCACGTTCTGAACCCCAAAGCTCTGAAGTCTCTGCGTATCTGTCAGCTTCCCCTGGGCTCTCAACTCACTTCCGAGACCCGCGGAGAACCTGCCCCTCAGCCTCTGCTACAGCACTCAGACCCTGGGTGGGACTTTCAGGGGTCTGGGGCTCCCCCCTTCCTATGTGCCTCTGAATGAATGCCGGCTCTGGCCAAAGCCTCTGCCTCAGGCTCCAGCATCAAACATGCTCCAGCGACAGACCAGGCGTCTCAGCCAAGAAGTCTGAGGAACAAAGCTCCTCTCCCCACCTGCAGCCAGTCACAAATTGCTCCAGCTGCCAGGGAGGTTCTGGCCGATGACACAGACTGTGCACATGGAGCTAACGCTGACGACGCAGAGGCTCAGAGCAGGGACTTGCGGCCAGCCCAAACCAGGGGCGTTTCTGTGAGGTCTGCAGTGGGGGGTGCTGTGCTTTGCCTCTGGATGCTAACTGGTGCCTGGCCAGCAGCATGAGCCTCCACCTGCTGGAGGAAGAGGCGCACGGACATGTGCCTGTGTGTGGGAGGTCCCCCCATCCCCTGCTGAGAGAAAGCCACCCAGACCCGGGCGAGCCCAGGCCTCCTCCCACCACCTCCCTGCCAGGAGGCAGCGGCGATGACTTTGCAGGTATGTGCCTACAGAGGACGTCTGCAACGCTCATCAGTCATGCAGCCCCAGGAGAGGAACCACTGACATAGGATGCAGAAACCTCTCCCTGCCACCCACAGCTGCCAAACGCCACCAACACAAGCCCATCCTCAAGCCCAGACACAGCTCTTGGTCCACCACTCTGGGCACAAGAATCCCTCCTCTCGGCAGTGACGTGTACCACAGTGGCGCCCACCTCCAGTGGCATAATCAGCCCCCTTAGCTAATGGTGAGGCAGACAAAGGGTGACTCGGAACAGCAGGAGTGAGGAAGCTGGGGAATATTCTAGCTCAGTTCCTCCATCCCAGCCACACTGGCCAAGCACAAGGCACTCCAGGGAATGGGCAGGCCAGTGCCCAGTGTAAGCATTAGAGGTCTCACCTCTCCTAAAGGATCCTCACTGTGGCTTGTTTTGCAAGACCTTTATCTACTTTCATAGGGAATTAGAATTAGGAAAGGGGGGGCCGGCCCGGTGGCGCACTGGATAAGTGCTCCGCTTGGGAAGTGCGGCGGCGCTCCCGCCGAGGGTTCGGATC
>NW_007731574.1:72024-78896 GCF_000696425.1 Galeopterus variegatus
TGGGCTAAAGAAAAATAATTCTCCTAAAGCTATTCCCCCCTTCTCATTCTGCTGAGTTAAGAATTTCATTTTCTTAGACTCTGGGTTCAGATTTAAAAAAAAAAAAAAAAAAAGAATTAGGAAAGGGGACGGGAGAATATCACATGACTGTTGTCATTCTGATCAACTTCAGGCGAGTGCCTATGTCCCTTCCACTACATTACCAGTCAGCCCTACAGTCCAGCTCAACCACATCATTCGTCCTCTCATCTCCAAGGGAAGCTTCTACTGGAAACAGCCCTGTATTCCCAGAGCAGTCTCCCCACCTCTCTGGCTCATCCTAAGTCCCACTGCCACATTTGCCCCATGTGTGCCCCAGCCATCACAGCAATGGCCCCCGTCGCCTCGGCCCTTGGCTCCGATCGCAGCACATGGCACCCGGCCCCTGCTTCTGGGCTCACAGTGCTCACTGCTGGGCCCACAGTGCCAGGCAGGCCTTGCACATGAGCTGGTCAAGGTCTGCGGGAGCCATGCTGCCCTGCAAAGCCCTAAGAGAAGCTCGCAGCAGCAGCGAGGGGCTGAGAGTGGTCAGCATGTGTTGGGTCTTGGTGTTGGGTCATCAGAAACCGACTAACTCGGCCCCAAGTTCATTCAGGCTATAGAGGGTCACAAAGAACAAAGCTGGCCAGGAGCCGGCCACCATGTCCTGTCCATCAACAGCTCACTGGCCACTCACAGCTGGTTCAAAGTGCTCTGACAACCAGACAGCTGGGGGCTGCTGAGCTGTCCAGAGGTTCCTGGACATTCCTGATCCACTCTGGGCTCCTTAGCGTGGGCTCCAGCCTATCCACCCCCACACTCTGCAGCATGAATGCCACCTTTATTCCAGTTCCTAGTCTCTGCCACAGGGCCTCCCACAGGCAGTGTCCCCCCCTAGACGCGGGTCCTTTTTGTGCCCTTGCCAGCTGGAGCTTTGCCCAGTGTGGGCTGCCACCCCTTGGACCTTGCTCCCGTGCTAGGCCACCAAGGCTTCCTCAGTTTAGCTACGCGAGGGTGACTACCTATCCAGGTGCTTGGTTACTGTCACAGGAAAGGAGATGGGACAGGAAGCCAAGAAGGGCTGGCCACCTGCTGCAGGAATGATGGCGGGGGGCTGCTGGAGGGGTGGCCAAGGACGGGAGCAGGGGCTTACAGGGCTGTCTTGATGGCAGAACCCTCTAAAACAGAGGCCCCAGGTGGAGCCAGCATATAGACAGGGTACAGATGGGTACAGACAGGAACAGGGGGCTGTGCTGGGCAGGCAGGGAGGGTAGACACTGCCCCCACTTGGCAAACTGCAGTTTTACGGCTCAGCCCTTCTCCCAACACCTCCTGCCCTCCTTTCTCCTTGAGAAACTCCATTTATTCTCATTCCTCAGGGTCACTCTTCCAGATCACTCTGTGAGTAGAAATGGATATGATTCTATTTCAAAAGCTCCGTGTGGGTGTTCACCCAGAGATGTCAAAGCCAATGTGCCACAGAGCCAATCAGCAGTACCCGTGTTACTGAAGCTGCCTGCTCTGAAGACAAGTTCCTGCCCTTCCAGAGAGCGCTGGGTTACCCCAAATGTCCTAGCAAAAGATAAGGCAGGGCCAGCCAACACAGGGTTCTGCAGAGAGCAGAGCAATGCCGAGTGACACATTCGCACACACATGAGCACACATGTTCACCCATGCTCACACATGTGCATGCCCTCACACACATGCACACCTGCACACACATGTACACCAGGCACACTTGTGTACATACACACTCCCTACAAGCACGCCATGTACACACATGCACACCCACATACACACGCAAAGACATGGCCCAGGGCCAGAGGCAAGACAGAAAAACATCAGAAAATGGGACCAGTAAGTTCCTGCTTTTCTCCATAACAGCAAGAGAGGAACAACAGGAATCTCAGTTCCAAACCAAGAGAGTCAAAAAAGCAAGAAATGAGCCAATTCTGCTCCTTTTTGAAAAATACAAAAGTAGGAAAAATACCAAAAACAATGCCTATGTTTCTAGGATTGGTACACACATTGGCTCAGACCCAGAGACTGGCAGAGGCCAGTGGGAAACATGGAGAATCTTGAACAGACGGGAGGCCAGCAGACCGGTGTGGCCCAGAGAGCTGCAGGAAGCGTCCAGCACGCTCAGAGTGTTCCAACTTGGCACATCCCCTCGTCTCCTCATGGGGGTGAAGGTGACCCTGTGACCTGCTCAGGCAGGAGAGAGTCACACTTTTCAGCACTGACCCTTCTGTTTTGTTTGCAAAGCATGTCATCTTGGAAAATGCAGAGTCAAAAACTATGTCTTTTAAAGGCCAGGGTGAGGCCGGCCCGTGGCTCACTCGGTAGAGTGCGGTGCTGATAACACCAAGGCCACGGGTTCGGATCCTATATAGGGATGGCCGGTTTGCTCACTGGCTGAGCGTGGTGCTGACAACACCAAGCCAAGGGTTGAGATCCCCTTACTGGTCATCTTTTAAAAAAAAAAAAAATAAAGGCCAGGGTGACATTCTTCTGGCATCTTCTGAATGCAGTTCTGGAGGAGAAGGCCCTTTCTTTCCTATGAATCCTAAGAAAAAATGTAAAGATTTTCCAAAAGACCAGGTGTTTAAACCACTTACCCAAGAGAACCTTGTAACCAATGCCACATCTCTAAGGGAGGCCCCCTTGCAACTAAGGGAATTCCTAAAGGTTTCAGGCTGGATATAAGCTCCTCATGGCCCTGAAGAAACCCAGGGGTGACTGCCCACGCAAGCACACGTGCTGCTAACAGGCTGAGGTACCCACAGCTCTGAGGCTTCTGCTCTGCTACACAGCAGCGGGGCCCAGTGATCCCATGGGACCCTCAACCTCTGCCCCGACTACTATTGCCAATGTTACTCGGCAGGTAGGACTCAGAGCAGTGTTGAAATCCAGGTTTCCAGGCCAGGCGCCTTTCAATACAGCCTGCTGTCCTCCCTCCACCTCTTCCTGCAGGGTGCTCAAGCCACAGTCCACTGGCAAACAGGCATGGTTCTGAGGTCCCTGAACACAAAGCTACAATCAATTGCACTCCTCCCCCGCCCCCTGCAACATGTCTCGGGACTGCTTCTGCGAAGGGCCAGGAAATTCAAAGAATGGGCTCATTTCTTCAGGCCCCAAACTGAGCCATCCACCTTACAGCATCTCCTGGCGGGGATGGGTGTCCTGTGATTTTGCCTTCCTGTCTCAGCAATGTGATATTTAAATGGGTTTTGAGCTAAGGCCCCAAGTCAGATTCTCAGAGCCACTAGAATTCAATAATTTAATGTCCGATGCCCATTACCCTCCACCATGACCCTCTGAGGCTATACCAGCACTGACCCTCCAGCACGGAGGCGACACATCTGGCGTGGCGGTGCCTGGCTTCAGCTGCTCCAGAGGCTGACAAGTGAAGGACACAGACAGCATGAGGCCCACCACCCACCTGCCTACACACATGGTCCTCAGGACTGGCTCGTCTTCCCCAGCGGGGTGGCTTCAGGCCACACTCTCAGGAGAAGCTCTCTGGCCCAGCTTGCAGGGAGATGCAGGAGCCACAGCTCCTGGACACTCACAGCGCATGCTGTAGCCCTCACTTCCAAAAAGGACAGCTTGATGTCATCAACTTCTAGGCCTTTAATTAAACCCTAAATTTATGCCACTTCCAAATTTCTTTGAGGCGCTCTCTAACAGTGGATTGAATGGTGGATGCCCCCTGCCACCCCAAACGTTATGTTTGCCTGGACACTGTGAGCATGACTGTATTTGGAAAAAGAGTCTCTGCAGTTATAATTAAGTTAAAGATTTCAAGATGAGGTCATCTTGGATTATCTGAATCCAATGACAATTGTCTTATAAGAAGGAGAGAGGACGCTGGGGAGAAGTCCATGTGAAGACAGGAAGAGACTGGAGTGATGCTGCCACAAGCCAAGGAACGCCTGGGCCCCCAGAAGCTGGAAGAGGCAAAGTAGGACCCTCCTCTGGAGGGAGCGTGGCCCTGCTGACACCTTGATTCCAGATGTCTGGCCTCCAGAATACAAGAGAATAAATTCTGTTGTCTGTGGACTTTGTTACAGCAGTCCTGCCCAACACACACAGCCTGAAGCCGCCTTTACCAGATTTTCACCACAGCGGGAAGCAACAGGGGAGAGGCGGGGATGGGAGGCCCACCAAGGGCCCCAGGATCTCCACCCAGAGTGGGGCCTACAGAACCACAGGGGCTACTGGCTCAGCACGCAGGAAGGTGTTCCACAGACACTCAAAGGGGCTCATAAGAACCAAACCTCTCAGCCCCAGAAGAATATGAGGCTTCTTCCTCCAAGAGGAACGTCCAGGCAGTGTGTGGGGGAGGCACAGGCACCAGGCCACATCCACCCCATCCACTCCCTCCCTTTTCTGCTTGTACTGGACTCCATGCAGTCCCCTGGCCCCGCAGACCACGAGCCCACCCTCACCTGACACTCCACTCCTGCCAGCATGGTAACATATTCCCCTTGGCCACTAAAATGTACCTTGGACTCAGGTCCAGAAACAAAATCCAAAAACAAGGTCAAGGTTCTGCTCTCTTCTCCTCTGTCCAGTGCTTTTCTTGGCCTAGGGAAGGTGGCTGCCCACGGCCACAAGACAAGTGGCATGCCTGGAGGACCTGGAAGGAAGCCGTGTGGATGTGCAACAGGCTGCACTCACCACGGGCCAGCGCGGGCTCGCCTGCAGTAGGCATCCACTGCACTGGCACCAAGGGCACTAGGAGCCCTGATACCACTGTGTCAACAACAGGGATTGGGCCCAGTTTTCAGGTGAGGCTTGGGAAGCCTCGGGAACTAGGGCCAGGCCCCTCAGACAGAACTCCAAGATGAGAGGACACCCACTTCTTGACATGACACCCAAACACTGGCGTTAGTCCTCATAAGTGGCCTCGCCATCCCCTCTCCCCCATCACATGCCATGTCCCAGAGGCATTCTCCAGTCTCTCTCTGAGTAGCATTAAGGCAAATGTTTGGGGCCCAGCCTTTCACCCCCATTTGTAAATTTTCTTTCCTCATACTCAGCCATGAACAACTGGAGTCCCAAGATGTACTGTGTCAATCAAAATTAAAAAATATACTCCCCCCTGATAGCAGCACCGGATGTTAGGGAACACCTCCCCTTGGAGTTGCTGCTGGATGGCTGGCAACTGCTGGCCCCAAGCCCATCGCCAGGCTCCACCCACCCCAGCCCCTCCTGTGTTCACTAAGTCTGGTCCCAGCTCCACTAATCAGCGGCCCATCCCATCCAGCATTACTTCTCCCTGTCCAGTGGTGTCCACACATTGGGTTGGGAGAGCAAAATGCCAGGATGGACACTGTGGCACCCACAGGTAAGAATGCTGGGCATCAGGGAGACCCCTGGGGAGTTCAGGAACAAGGGACGTTGCTGGAGGGCCTGGGGTGAGCTGAGGAAGGAGAAAGTTTGCCCAATAAAGGAAAAAAGGAGTAGCAACAGGTGGATGGGGAGGAGGGAAAAGACAGTGGGCACAGTGACAAGGACCCGCATGCTTTTCCCCAGGGCAAGCTGGGCTGCTCCTGCCACCCAGAAGCCTGCTGAAGCTGCTCTCAGAGCCCACCTGGCTCCTGCCTCCCCAGCTGCATTGCTCCAGAGACCTTGCACCTTTCAATCCCACTGCAGTGACCCTGCCCCGCAATCTGCCTACCTGCTGTGACCTCCCCTAGCACCCCCAATCTACAGCCAGGGCTACGGGGCAGGTGCACCCTGACTGTCCTGCGCAGGGTCTGTGCCCTGCTGGAATGAGAGGAGTAAGTGTGAGACAGTGTGTGTGTGCATGCAAGCATGCACATGCAAGCACTGCACACTTCCCAGCAGGGGCTCAGAACTCAGTGACCACAGTGTCACTTCAGACTTGACCCTCGCACTCTTCCACCCTCAACTCTTTGCTCCACCATGTCCTCTTCTGGGCATGCCAACCTCAGGCCAGCCCTCACATTCTACTGGGACGCAGCTCTGGCCCTTCCTGCCTTCCCACCTTCCCTCCACACCCGCCCACACATGGGGGCAGCCATTCTTTATGCCCTGTAGGGCCCAGCACAGGGACTGGGCATGCACAACAGGGGCCCTGCCACACCTGCTCCCTTGCTCAAGGACCAGGCCAAAGGTGAATGGTCCAGGGGAGCTGTCGCCTGGCGAGGCTGACTCAGTCCTCTTGCTGGGCAAGGAAGTGCCCACCATCCTGGTTCTGCCTCTGACCTAGTATAATACCCCGCTGCGCCCAGGCCCTCCAAGGGCCACACTGCCACAACCAGGAAGCAGTGGGTGCCCCGCTAATGATCCACAGCCGTGGACTTGGTGAGCTCCTCACTACCAACAGGCTGCAGGTGCAGCAGGAGGAAGGCCCGTGCGGACCACTTGCAAAGCAAGGCTAATGTATTTTACAAGTAGCTTGTAAAGCCAGATAAGGTACAGTCCTGAACTGGTCCCTAAGGCTTTCCTTCTTCAGAGCGAACACCTGCAGGGAGGTCTTATCAACCCCTTTCCCTCTGACCACGTCCCAGGATGGTCAGCCCAGGAATGGGGCCCACCATCAGCCTGCTCCTCCCGCCTCCGGGCCTCCTGGGAATAGGCGGGCAGGGACAGAATCAGAGCTCACAGGTGAGCAGCGAACGCCTGCCTACCTACACCTCTTCTTTCGCTCGCTCTGCGCTCCGGAGGGGGAGGGTCCCGCTCACCTGACTCTCCAGCCCTGCCGCATTTTCTCGCCTCCAGGGAGCCCCCGCCTGCTGCTCACCGGGCGGCGGGAAGGGGCAGGGACCAGCGAGTACGCCACAGCGCGTGCACGCGGGCTCCGTCCTCCCGGAGCACCCCCA
>NW_007731574.1:79593-95816 GCF_000696425.1 Galeopterus variegatus
TCCCCCTGACCTCGGCGAGCGCCTCCGCACCGCGAGCCCCGCGCGGCGCCGGGGGCGGACCGGGGGCGGGCCTAACCTTGCAAGCGCCGCCCGGCCCCGCCCGGGGAGGCAAAGGCGGAACCCTCCAGTCCGGCTCGGCGTGGGCGTCTCGGCTCACTGCGTCCCGGCACGTGCGCGGGGCAGGACACCCCCAACAGCGCTGGCTTACCCTCTGGTTCTCTTCGGGGGGCAGTGCAGCGTCCTTCATTCATTCACCGGTTCATTGGTTCAGCACACTTCCGTCGGCCCCGCCCTGCGCTCCGGGGCGCCAGCGGACCACCAGCTCGTCCCGCGCGGAGAGCCACCGAGGAAACACGCCGCACTCCAAGGGGCGTCGGGGCCGCCGAGCCGGCGGGGAGCCCACACCTCCTCCTGGGCCAGGGCCGCCCTCTGCCACCGCGTGGAACCCGGCCTTCTCCGCACAGACCCGGGGCTGCGTACATCTCCTTGGCTCCGTGAGATTCTTGGGGACCTGAGTGCCCCCCTCCGGTGTCGCGGCCTGCGGCGGCGCCCGGCCCCCCGCCACGTGCCGGCCCTTCGGCCACAGGGTGCTCAGGGGTTGGGCCACGTGTACAGTCCCCTTCCCGGCGGGTCTCCACGTTCGTGGCCTGGCCGCGAGGACGAACCTCCCACCCCTACACTCTCCACAGCTGACGCTGGGGTCAGTGACACCAGGCTAAAGTCTGGGTGACACAAGGCAATGCACTTAAGTCTCTGTGTAGTTTGGCGAGAGCCCTGACACAGTGACCAGGCAGGTGTGGGAGAGTGAGGGAGAAGGGCGTTGCCTCCTCGATTCAGATTTTATAGAGAAAGTTCATTGTAATTAGTGGTAACTAATTGTAGATTAATAATAGCTAACGTTTATTGAGCACTTAGTACGTCTAAGCACATTTAATGTATTAATACACTGAATCTTCACAACCGTCCTGTAAGATGGGGTCCATCCCATTTCACAGATGAGGAAACTGAGGAAGGGAAGCCAGAGGTTATTGAGTTGGTGACAAGTGTGGCTGGGTGAGGGCCCCAGGAATCCACAGTGGCCAGCAGTGCTGACCACTGCCCTTACTGCCCTGTTCTCATCCTACTCCGTGAGGTCACCCACCCTTGGCTCATAGGACGATCTAATGAACCCATCTCTCTCTGCAGCTGATCTCATCCCTGCCCATCTCCATCTGTCACCTCTGTTCCCCTCCTCTCTCCCTGGGCAAACCTCATAAACACCCTCTCCCAGCCTCAGCCCCCCACTGCATCCACAACTTCAGCCCAGGTAAATTCAAAGTGCTGAGAGGAAGGAGAGGAGGTGGGATGGGTCTGGCTGGCCTCCAGGCCTGTGGGCTCTGGGACCCTCCTTCACCACAGAGGGTCCAGGTACCTGGAGGTCAGAACTCTAAAGTGGCAGTTTGGTGAATTCACTTTTGCTCTTAGTTTTTTTGGCTTTTGAAAGATCCAGTTAGGGGTTACCCATTCTGAGCTGGTGGGCAGATGCCCAGTGTCCCTGGTTCTCAGGTCATGTTGGAATCACCCAGGGAACCTGATGCACAGGCCAAAGCCCACCCCTTCATACCCCACTGAGGCTAGCCGCCTGTGTACCCTTTTAGCTCTCCAGTGCTTCTGAGACCAGTCAAGTGTGAGAGCCATGGTTTAGACAGATGAGGTAATTTCGTATTTTTATAAGCATATGTCAGTTGCTACTGATCATAAGTCCAAGAACAAACTTTTTTGAAGACTCAGATAGCGAAGACCTTCCAGAAACTACAAGTCTATTGAAAAGACACTCCCAGTTCTGGCCAGCCAGGAAACAGGTGGGCTCCTGCACACTCCCGTGCCCACCCTAGGTCAGCCTTTCCTGGCAGAGGGCCCTGGAGGGGTAGGAAGAGGTGGCAGGCAGGAAAGATCACTTGGGGAGAGGGTGGCTGGAGAGGCTCAGAGCCTGGGCCCAGCCTCGAGAGGCAGTGGGTGGGGTCCTGGAGGCGGTTTCCAGAAAGTCATTCACTGAGAAAGAAAAGAGGACACCTGAGAGAATTTATGCTGATCTTATCTTCAACCAGAGCATTTGAGTTTTGGCCATCTGAATTACTGGTAATAGTGTGCCTGCAAAGGACATGGGACCTTGGGAAATGACCATAGTTATGGTGACCATGTGTCATGTGGTCAGTGGTATTTTTAAATTGGACACAGTGTATATGACTGTGTAAATAGATTTTCATCTACACCCTGGCAGCATTTGGAATGCCCTAATTGAGAGACTACACCCAGAGGAAGTTTGGACAGCAGCTCCCAGCTCCACAGGGTTCCTATATTAGCCTGAGAGATATGAGAAATTCAGAATTTGTGTTTGGCCAGAAGTTTCAACATTGTCTTTAGTCAGCTGGGGCTGCTATAACAAAATACATTAGAATGAGCGGCTTAAACAACAGAAATTATTTCTCACTGTTCTGGAGTCTGTAAATCCAAGGTCAAGGTGACAGCTTATTGGGTTCCTGATGCGAGCCCTCTTACTGGTTCATAGATGCTGCCTTCTCCCTGTGTCTTCACCCAACCTCTGTCTGGGCGTGGAGAGAGAGCTCTGTCTGTCTTCCTCTTCTTATAGAGATACTAATCACATCACTTGGGCTCTACCCTCATGACCTCTTCTAAACCTAACCACCCCCCAGAGGGGTAGGACTTCAACATACGAATTTCAGGGCGACATACTCAGTTCATAATAGGTGGGCACCTCCGCCCTACCAACACGGCGAGCCCAGCAGCCTAACACCTTCAGAGCAGCACCCTAGGTCTAGAACCCCACTCGGGCCCATATCCACCATCCCCCCACTTTGTGGGGGTGCTGTGACCTGACCTAGGAGAAGGCTAGTTGGTCCTACCTTCAGATCAGTGTCATCTTCGGCTCACAGTGATCCTTGCGTAAAGCTGCCTATTATAGGTTAATTATGTCCTCCCCAAAATTCATATGTTGAAGTCCTAACCCTTGGTACTTCAGAATGTGACCTTATTTGGAGATAGGGTCTTTGCAGATGTAATCAATTTAAAGTGAGGTCATTAGGATGGACCCTAATCCGATATGATTGGTGTCCCCATAAATAGGAGAAGAAAATGTGAAGGCCCAGGGAGAAGATGACCACCTCCAGCCAAGGACAGAGGCCCAGAACCGATTCTCATTCACAGCTCTCAAAAGGAACCAACCCTGCTGATACCTTTATTTTAGGCTTCTGGTCTCCAGAACCGTGAGAGAATAAATTTCTGTTGTTTGAGCCACCGAGCCTGTGGCACTTTGTTACACCAGCCCAGGCAGACTCCCACGCTGTCTGTCTGAACGCCTACAAGGATGGCATGCATGGTGTTCTGGGTCTGCTTGCTGACAAGCTGCATGTGTATTGCAATGCTGATTTCACTCCAGTATACCACCTGGTAGGTATCAAGCCTGTTCCTAATGGTCTCAGGCTATGGACATTGACCCCAAAGAACCTGACAACCGTGAAAGGACAGATTGGCTCAGCTCAGCTTGCAAAATTGTGTATCCCAGATTTTCTGAGGCTTTTCCAGTTTCAAATGTTTTGTCTCACTAGCAGACTTTGCATACTGATTTTAGGCCCAGGAAAAGTAGTCACTGTGTTATGGATTGAATTGCGTCCCCTGAAAGTTTAATGTGTTGGAGGTTTAGTCCCCACTGTGACACTGTTAAGAGGGTGGGAAATCCTATTGCGGTGGTTGAAAGGTGGGGCCTTGGAGGGGTGATTGGATTGTGAGGACCACACCCTTCTGAATAGATCGATCCATTCTTGGAATAATGGGAGTGGTTCTGGTGGCTTTTAAAAAAAGAGTGGGTGAGGAGGTTAGTCTCTCTGCTCTGCCATTTTTCTGCCACGTGAGACCCCTGCATTGCTGTAAAGCCACCACCAAAGAATACCCTCACCAGATGTGTTCCCTGGGCTTTGCACTTCCCAGCCTCTGAAACTGTAAGTAATAAATTTTGTTTTCTTCCAAATTACCCTGTGCCAGTTATTTTGTTATAAGCAACAGAAACTGACTAATACACCCTGTTTCCAGGTTTCTCCTGGCCCAGCATTCAGTCTCTGATTTTGGCAACAAGGGACAAGGGGTCTGTTTTTGTGTTGCTATAATAGAATACCTGAGACTGGGTAATTCATACAGAAAAGAGGTTTATTTGGCTTATGATTCTGGGACAGATGCATCTGGCATGAGCCTCAGGCTGTTTCTACTCTTGGTGGAAAGTGACAGGCAGCTGGTGGGTACAAGCAGATCACATGGCAAGAGGAAGCAAGAGAGAGAGAGAGAGATGCCAGGGTCTTTTAAACAATCAGCTCTTGTGGGAACTAATAGAGCCAGAACTCACTCATTATTCCCCCCTCCCCCAGGGAGAGCATTAATCCATTCATGAGGGACCCACCCCCATGACTCAAACAGCTCTCAAACTGCCACACTGGGGATCAGACTCCCACATGAGTTTTGGGGGGATGACACAACCAAACTCTATCAGGGTTGTAGTGACTCAAGCACTGTGATGGACTGAATGTTCGCATCTATGAAAAATTCATATGTTGAAGCTCTAACCCCCAATGTGATGGTATTTGGAGATGGGCCTTTGGGAGATAATCAAGGTTACATCTGGAGAGACAGGTGAACACAGAGCCACAGCCAAGATCTGTTTAACTGGGGCAGAAGCCTCCTGAACCGGGAATTGGAAGGAACATTGAAACCATGATTGAAAAGTTGCTGGGGACTGAGCCTGGACTAGGCTGAGAGTTAAAAACTCCTGGGTCCCAGTCTTGTGGTGGGGTGGCATGCTTCTGTAGTTTTTACCTCCAGGACCCCCACCAGGTCAGAGAAAAGTCCCCTGTGCTTGGGGTGGGGAGAAGGGATAAGTAACTCTTTTGAAATACGAGGGATACTTCAAAAAGTTTGTGGAAAAATAGAATTGAGAGATACTATGAATCTTTCCTTGAACTTTATGAAGTGCCCTCAGATGCCCAGGGCAGTCTCCACGATAAGCTTGCCTGAGCTGACCAAGGGGAGGGCAGTTAGCTAACTCCAGCCCCTCTAGCCTTCCTGTCTGTTTCAAGGAAGAGGATTAAAAAAAAAAAGACAAGGAAATGCTTTTAAGGGTCACAGCCCAAGAACAAATTCTTTTATCATTTCTTTATTTTTTTTCCTTTTTGTCTTTTTTCGTGACCAGTAACGGGATCGCAACCCTCGGTGTCGCGCCCGTACTGCGACTGGCAACGGGATCGCAACCCTCGGTGTCGTGCCCGCACCATGCTCAACCAGTGAGCGGACCGGTCTCTATATGGGATCCGAACCCTTGGCGGGAGCGCCGCCCTCTACCGAGTGCGCCACTGGGCCGGCCCTAACATTTCTTGCAGGGCAGGTCTATGGACAACAAATTCCTTGAGTTTTCATTTGTTGGTGAAAATCTTTATTTCTCCTTCACTGCTGAAGGATAATTTCTCTGGATACAGAATTCTAGACTGGTGGTTTTCCCTTTCAACACGGTATGTGTTCCACTGCACTCTCTCCTTGCTTGCAAGGTTTCCAAAGAGAAGGGCAAAGCAATTCTGATTCTTGCTGCTCTGTAGGTAAGGTATTTTCTTCCTTTGATGTTTTCAAGATTTTCTCTGTCTTTGATTTTCTGCAGTTTGAATATGATAGGCCTAGGTGTAGATTTGGGGGGTTATTTATCTTGCTTGGTGTTCTTTGAGCTCCCTGGATCTGTGCTTTGCTCTCTGACAGTAATGTTGGAAAATCATAAGCCATTATTACTTCAAATATTTCTTCTGTCCGTCTCCTTTTTTCTCTTTCTGGTATTCCTATTGTGTGTGCTATACCTTTTGTAATTGTTCCATAGTTCTTGGATAGTCTATTCAGTTCATTTTATTATTTATTTACTTATTTATTTTGGCAGCTGGCTGCTACAGGGACCCAAACCTTTGACCTTGGTATTATCAGCACCATGCTAAAACCAACTGAGCTAACCAGCCAGTCCTCAATTAGTTTTATTTTCTAAATTATATTTTATCTTTGCATTTCAGTTTGGGAAGTTTCTATTGACATATCGTCAAACTCACTGATTCTTTTCTTGGCTATATCCAGTCTATGGATGTCCCCAGGTGCAGCCCTGTGTGGCCCTGCCTGGCTGCCTTCTCTCATTTGGAGCTGTAGGTAACAAAGAGGTCTGCCTTTTGTCTACCTGAGGGTCCTGTGTTGTGTCCCACCATCAAAAGGATCTTTAAACATCAGTAAAGGACTGTGTCCAAAATATACAGAGAATTCTTAAAGCTCAACAAACAACCCAAATAAAAAATGGAGAAGGGCTGGCTGGTTAGCTCAATTGGTTAGAGCATATTATAATACCAAGGTCTAAGGGTTCGGATCCCCATACCAGCCAGCCGCAAAAAAACAGTAAAAAATAAATAAAAAGGACAAAAGACCCGGACACCTTACCAAAGAAGAGATGCAGATAGCAAATACTCATATGCATACTTCTCAACATCATCAAGGTCTAAGGGTTCGGATCCCCATACCAGCCAGCCGCAAAAAAAAAGTAAAAAATAAATAAAAAGGACAAAAGACCTGGACACCTTACCAAAGAAGAGATGCAGATAGCAAATACTCATATGCATACTTCTCAACATCAGATGTCATTAGGGATGTGCAAATTAAGACAACTCGAAATACCACTACACACCTGTTAGAATGGTTAAAATCCCAACACTGACAACAACAGCAAACCCTACTGAGGATGTGGAACTCTCATTAATTGCTAGTGGGAGGGGCTGGCTGGTTAGCTCAGTTGGTTACAGCATGGCGCTGATAACACCAAGGTCCAGGGTTCCAGCCGCCAAAAAAAAAAAATAAAATTGTTGGTGGGAATACAAAATGGTACAGCCACATTGGAAGACAGTTTGATGGTTTCTTACATAACTAAACATAGTCTTATCAAACAATTCAGCAATTGTATCCCTTGGTAATGGCCTAATGAGTTGAAAACTTATGTCCACACAAAAACCTGCACACTAGTATTTACGGCAGCTTTATTCATAATTGCCAAACACCTGAAGCAACAAGAGGTTTTTAACAGGTGAGAGAACAAACTGTAATACATCCAGACAATGGAACGTTATACAGTGAGAGAAGAAATGAACTGTCAAGCCATGAAACACACAGAGGAAACTTACACGGAGGAAAAAAACTTACCTTCTTTTACTATGTGAAAGAAGCCAGTCGGAAAGGCCACCTACTGTATGATTCCAGCTCTGTGACGCTATGTGGAAGGCAGAACTAGAGCAACAGTAAGATCAGGGGTTGCCAGAAGTTCAGGACAAGGGTGCGAAGGGTGAATCTGTAAAGCACATGGGTTTTTTGGGTTAGTGAAACAATTCTGTACGATTCTGTGATAGTCCACACGTGATATTACGCATTTGTCAAGGTCCATAGAATTGTGTAACACAAAAAGTGAACCCTAATGTAAACTATGAACTTTAGTTGATAATAACGTAATGATGTTGGTTTATTAATTGTAACAAATTCACCACACTAATGCAAGATGCTAATAATAGGGGAAATTGTGTGTGTGGGAGTGGGTATACTAGAACTCTGTTCTCTCTGCTCAATTTTTTTATAAATCTAAAACTATTCTTAAAAATAAAATCTATTTAATTGAAAAATAATACAAGTTCATAAATTAAAATCATCTCTAATTTCATGACCCATTGGAAACATTTTGATCTAAATCTAGTATTTTTATGTTTTTTTAAGACAGAAAGAATTATATCACTCAGGCTATTTTATAACTTGCCATTTTCGTTAACATGATCGTGTGCATTCTTCCATATCAATAGGAATTATTCTATATTGTTATTTTTCGTGACTGCATTTTACTCCAGGGTATGAATATTTTATTTTTTTCTTCAGCTAATCCTGTTCTCAGTCAATGACATTTAGGTTGTTGCTTTTTCCACAGTGGTGTAGACAAATAAGTCAATTATTTAACTTGCATGAATATAACTATAAATATGCAACCTCCTCCCAAAAAAGGGAGTGAAACTACCCATCTACAACCATAAAGCCAGTGAATGTGGCTGCTCCTGGCCTCCCAGGGTGCAGGGCAGGCGTCAGGGCGGCTGGGGGCACAGGAAGGAGGAGCTCCCATCTGGCTCATCTTACTTTCCGTGTTTGTCCCAGCAGGACCGTTGTCAAGCTGAGCGACTCTCTCATGTTTAAAGACATGTTTTTTGAACAACGTGGCCTCTAACCACAGGTTAGATATTTCTTCTGGCGCTCAATCAGAGAGGTAGTGTTCTGTTCTACACTGGAAGAAAAGCTGTGTCTGCTGGACCCAACAGAGAGTGCTTCCCTGAGGAACTCCTGAGGGCAATCTTGGGTCTACCCAGTCTCCAAGATCTGAATGTTTGTGTCTCCCACAAATTCATATGTGGAAACCCAACCCCCAAGGTGATGGTATTAGGAGGTGGGGCCTTTGGGAGGTGATTAGGTCATGAGGGCGGAGCCTTATAAATGGGATTAGTGCCCTTATAAAAGAGACCCCAGAGAGCTGCCTCACTCCTTCCACCATGTGAGGACACAGTGAGAAGGTGCCGTCTATGAACCAGGAACGGGTCCTCATCAGACACCCATCTGCCAGTGCCTTGATCTTGAACTTCCAGCCTCCAGAACAGTAAGAAACAAATGTCTGTTATTTAGAAGCCACCCAGTCTATGGTATTTTGTTACAGCAGCCTGAATGGACTAAGCTCCCAAAGGTCCCACCTCTAAATACCATCACCTTGGGCATTAAGTTTGAACATATGAATTTGGGGGGGAAACAAACGTTCAATCTCCAGCAGCCTCCTATGTGGCTGGCCTGGTGGCAGCTCTGGGGATTAGAGCTAGATGGGAAGAGGGAAGGGCCTCCAGCCACAGGGTCCACAGGAACGGGTCACTGACCCTGTGACCAGTGTGGTGGGGCAGGGGAACAGAGGTGAGCTGGTGTGGTTAGGATGGGGGAACAAGGCTGTGGCTGAAGCTGGGGGGCCAAGGGTTCTGACTGCAAAGAACAGGGACTTTGTCTAGCTCATTGAGAAAGCTGTCACATGATGCACACCTGAATCCCACCCCTATCCCAGGCCCCATGCTTTGTAGTGTTGTTATCAGCACATTTCAGCACATAATCATTTAAGATAAAGTTGCCTGCTCGACTGTGTTAAAAATAAATGGCATTTGCAGCAACTGCTCATGGGGAAGAGAAGGCAATGTCTTCTTTCACCAACAGAAAGTCCATTGTTAGGGGGAAATGTGGGTGTCAGACCTGCTGCCTTAGCAAAGCATTATTATGGTCAGCGTGGGTGATTTGCCGGGATGCCGAGCTGTGGTGGTAGTCAGTGCCGCTGAGTAGAAGGTTCAGATTAAACAGAACTCACGTCCTGTAGCTGCTGGTTGAGTATATTTTCAACTTTTATTCTCAAAAACCTAGGTTGAGAAATAATTACAGGATTTAAAAAGATTGACGGACTAAAGCCTTAGTCACCAGGCAATGACTAACACTGGGAAAGATTGCAGCAATTTTTAGACTGGGTTCAGAAATGCAGCATGTCCCAAGAACAAAAGGCATGTTCAAAGCCTTCCAAGAAACACGGGGGCTGAACTGCATTAAAACAAAGCGGTCTGAGGCTCATGTCATTCCCTCTGCTGGCTGTGGGATCTACTTACTGAAGGGAATTTGTCACCACAACCAACTTGCAGAGAAGTGGGTGCAGCTGCCTCTGGGCAAGTATGGAATAGGTGCCTCACACCCCCTCTGGCCCCCACGGTTGATGCTCCCCTCAGTCCCCAGATTGAGATCAAGGGCCTGCCTCCCCAGGCCTCCCCAGCCTCCTGGCCTCCCTGTCTCAGCCCATCCCAGAAACCCAGACCAGCCCCTTCCTACAGCCAGGCCTTCCTCCTGAGCCAGCTGCCCACTGCGCAGTGGCCCCCTGGTGGCCCATGGAGACAGCACCTCTGCTGGTGGTGGTTTCAGGGGAGCAGTGGAGAGGTCAGAGGTGCTGCAGTGGGATAAGCCCTGAGGCTGGCCCTGGAAATGCGCCCTCTGCTCTGGAAGCCCCTCAAACCACCACAGACAGCCCACCACCCCCAGGCCTGTCTGTTCAGTAAGGAAGAGAGGACAGAGGCCTGCCTGCTGCCTGGCCTCGCAGCTCTTCCCAGAAGGAAAAGGTGACCTGAGAGGATGGCGTGGATCAGAACACAGTAGCAGTCACGACACATCCCGGGAAGCACCCGTCTTCCTCTCCTGCCCGTTCTCCCTCTTGCCCAGCTACTCCTCCAGCCCTGCTCCTCCCTCTAACCTGTCCTTTCCTGCTGCTGGGGTGACCACCAACCCCAAATTTGGACTGCTGGATGCTCTTTGGTGATCTCAGAAGAGTCCCCAGGGACAAAGCCGGGGCCTGCCCTGACCCGGGCCCCACACTGACCCGGGTCTCCCAGCCAGCTGTCTGCACTCTGCTGCACTCTGGCCCTGCCATCATCCCCACCTCTGTGCCTGGTCCCAGGTGGTTCTCTCTGCTGAGGCCCCCACCCTGACTTGTCCTCTAGGCAAACTTCCTCTCGTCCAGACAGGCAGAGCCGCCATGGCCAGTATCTGGGGAAATGACTGTTCCCAGATGGCACATGCCATCAGCATAAAATACATGCCAGGTTACAGAGACTTACCAGACAAAAAGAGGCTGCAAAATGTCTCAGTAATTTTTTTTTATATTGATTACATGTTGAAATGGTAACACTTTGTGTACATTAGTGTAAATAAAATGTGTCATTAAAACTGATTTTGCCAGTTTCATTTTCCTCTTTTTTAAATGTGTCCACTGGAAAACTAAGAGCTGTGTTTGTGGCTTGCATGGCCACTGCTGGTTTACTTCCCTCGTCTTGATGTGCCTCTGGTCCCCACTGTGGCCTTTCCCATCTGTATCCCAGTGCCTGGCACTGCCCATGCACACGATGGGGTGTCGGGTGTATTTATCAAGGGAGAGAGTACTCAGGGCTCCTTGATCAGCACCCACTGTCCCTCACTAAGTGGGTGGGTGCGTCACAGTGAGGGGCTTCTCCTGGTCTGGCTGTAGCTGCTGCCCGTGAGCACGTGTGCTGGCAGCGGCACTTGGGTGGGGGCTGGGTGTTCTCCTGCCTTGAAGTTGCGCCCTTTCCTGACTCCCCCACTGGGGTCTCTAACAGAGTGTTCAGAGACTGCAGCAACATCCTGGTTCCAGCAGGTTTTAGGCTCAGAAAACAAATCTAAGTCCAGTCCCTTTCCCTGTCTTCAGTGTTGTGTTTTCAAACAAAACTTTGGCTTGGCTTATGTTTCATTGACAGAAAAGTGATATTGGCTGGGTAGTTGGTAAAATAAAAATGTTTACTCCGGGGTTCTGTCTGTGCACTATGCAAGCCAGCCACGTGTCTGCTGCCTGCTGTGCTAACCCTGGAATTCATGGAACTTTGAGGTTGTAGGTAGATCCATAGCTCAGAGACATTAGATGGTAATTTGTGCTTGAGAAGAAGCAGGAGCACTGGGGAGATGACGCCTCGTTGGGGTTTGCTGTGTCTCCATGGTGCCAGCTCAGTGTCCTGGCTGGGTGAGAACAGGCCTCCTTGGGATATGTGCATAGAGATGCAGGAGCGTGCAGGCCTGTGTGCGGCCGAGAGGTACTGTGAGCTGCCTGGGCGGTCCCCGAGTCTGCGGGGAAACCAGCCTGTGCCCTCTGGATTTGGGGCCTGATGCTGGGCCAGGGAAATCATCCCTTTTTAGAGTTGAAAATAAAGCTCCTGCCTGTGCCAGCTTCCTGAGAAGGCTGGAAAGCTGGCTCAGCACCATCGGGGGCATCAGACTTCCAGGACTTCCCACACTGGAGTCCCATGACAAAGTGGAAAGTCACACCCCTGCCGGACCATCCCCAGGGTAACTGGGGTCCACTTGGTGGGCTGTAGGGTCGAGGTTAGACACACTCTTCAAGAATGCAATGTCATGAGAAAAAATAAGAGCAGGGCAGCTGTTCTACAACAAGGGAAATTTTACAGAGAACAATAATCAAATGCATACTCCTTGGTTATTTCCTGTCTAGAAAAAATGAGTTTTGGGGGCAGCTGGGGGAAATCTGAACATGAGCTGTGTAAGGATGTGAGGGATCTAACTTAGCCTGGCGTGACTACAGCAACGTGCCTAAAGAGAGGAGCACCACCCTGGAAATGCAGACTCGGGTGTTTGGGGTAAAATGCCATGTTGCCCATGACTTGAGAGGGTTTAGTCAAAACGACTAAACAAAACATAGTGCAGAATGTTAGCATCAGCTCATTCCAGACAACAGGGGGAGGGATGTCCGTGGTGCTCCTTGCTCTCCTCCTCTGCAAGGAAAGCGGAGGCCAAGGGACCTGGGGGGGTCTCTCCAGCTTGGAGCTCATGGATGTACAGTAGAAGAAAACCCCTTCGGAGCTGTGGTTTTAACTGAATTCGATTCAGTGTGGCAGGTGTTTACGGAGGGCACTCCATGGTGAGGGTACGGTGGGAAATGCTGCAGGTCTTTGAAGCAGCACTTGCCCAACTTGTGTGTGTGTCTTGGTCCCCCAGGGTGTAGAAGTGCAGGTGGTGATTTGGTTGCTTGGGTGATGCTACTGGTCCAGGCCCACGCTGCAAGGAGCACAGTGCAGCCCTGTGGGAGCCCGTGCTGGGATAGCAGGAGGCTCTGCAGGTCCAGCAGACATGGGTCACATCCCTGCTCAGGCGCTCATGAGCTGAGGCCTGGACAAGTGCCTGCCTCCTGTAAGCCTCAGTTTCCCTGTGTGTCTGGGAAGCTGTGAGGATTAGATCCGGTGGCATCTGTAAAGCACAGTGCTTGGCAGAACAGCAGACTTCCCTGGGGAAGCCCACACCCCTCCCAGGACACTCAGCCTGCACAGGGGCTGGGGAGAGCCCGAGTCCTCCCTGTCCAAGTACACTGACATTTACCCAAGAGTAACATTTCCTTTCATGGCTTTGCTTTAGGTGGGAGGTGGTCTGCTGATGTGAGGGGGGTGGTGGGCAGGAGGAGCCAGGGGCTAGTGAGGGCAGTAGGTACTGCGGGGAATGTACCTCCTGAAAAAGGAAGCCAGTCACACTCTCTCCTCAGCGACTGCACAGATGTCCTCCCACCCAGCATGGAGATGGGTGTGCTTGGCAAAGCATTGCCCACTATGTATGATTCCATTTATATGAAGTATCTAGAATAGGTACATCCATGAAAACACAAAGCAACTTGGCAGGTGCTCGGGAGACAGGGGGCTGGGGACTAGCTGCTCAGTAGGTACAGGGTTTTCTCTTGGGATGATGAAGACATTTTGAAGTAGAGAGGTGGTAGTCGCACACTGTGAATGTACTGAATACTAGTGAAGTGCACACTTTACAGTGGTTAATTTTATATTATGTGAATGTCACCTCAAAGAGGGTTCTTGGCTGACTTTTCTTTCAGCATTTTGGGTATTGCATCCACCGCCTTGCACCCTCCATTTCTCTTCTGTTGAGAAGTCAGCTGTTAATCTTACTGGAGTTCCCTTGCATTCAATGAGTCAGTCATTTTTCTCTGGCTGCTTTTAAGGTTTGACTTTCGACATTTTGACTATGTTGGGGTATGGGTCTCTTGAGTTTACCTCCTTGGAGCGTGCTTTTTTTTTGGATATGCAGATTGATGCTTCTGATCAAATCTGGTGAGTCTGCAGCCATTTCACTTTTCCTCCTCTCTCCTCCTCTCCTCTGGTACTCCCATTACGTGTATGTCGGTGCACTTGATGCTGTCCTGTAAGTCTCTGAGGCTCTGTTCATTTTTCTTCTTTTTCTGTTTTTTTTTAGATCACATAATTTCTAACAATCTATCAACTGTTGGTTTTCTCCTGCCAGCTCAAATCTACAGTAACTAAAATTCACTAGAGGGACACAACTCTAGTGAATTTTTCATTTCAGTTATTGTTTTCAACACCAGAATTTCTATTTGATTAAAAAACCTGTCTTTATTGGTATTATTTGATGAGGCAGTCATCACACCTTCTTTTATTTCTTTAAATGTGATCTCCTCTAGTTCTTCAAACCTATTTATAATGGCCACTTTGAAGTGTCTGCTACTAAGTTCAACACCTCGGCACCCTCAAAGACAGTTTCTACTCTACCTTTTTTCCTTGTCTGAGTGACACTCTCCTGTTTTTGTGAATGTCTTAACTTTTTTTGTTGAAGACTGGACATTTTAGATAATATATTGCAGTGACTTACCCCCCGCCCCTTCCCCTAGAGCTTGTTTTTGTTTGCTTATTTGTCTAGTGTCTGTGAGCTCCATTTGGGGAACATGTGCCTATAAATGCAGACTGTATAATGCCTGTGCTCTGCTTGCCCAACAGTGCCCAAACCCATTGCTGACACCTAGAACAGACTCCCTGCCTGGTGGTGGGCTGACAGGCACTGGCCCAACTGTCCCCTCAACACCCTACTTGTTGCAGCCACTTTTCTGGGATCAGACAGGGGTCTCCGCCTGGACAATAGCACTCCACCTGGACACTAGCACCTCTCTGCTCATCTTCACAAGCTGGTGGACATGGCAGTGAATGTCTGCAAGCAGTCACGGGTCACTGGACTACCTCAACCATTTAAAGAAGACTCACTGAGCAACCCCTGCTGGCTCCAGGTAGCACTCCACCTGGACACTAGCACCTCTCTGCTCATCTTCACAAGCTGGTGGACATGGCAGTGAATGTCTGCAAGCAGTCACAGGTCACTGGACTACCTCAACCATTTAAAGAAGACTCACTGAGCAACCCCTGCTGGCTCCAGGTGGGTAGATGCATGCCAAAGTGACAGGTACATGCAGAGGCTTGTTTTCCAACTCAACCAACATCTTCCAAACACTGCTGCATTACATAGTTCCCAAAGAGGTATATTTTATGCATACTGACAGTCAGATACAGATCTGAGGGCAAAGACTTTTTTTTAATTGGACCTGGCTTTGACGAGTACTGACAAACCCCGCAGACACTAATACAATTTGATTGTAAATAAACAGTTCTCGCCAGCATAGTCAGGTAAATTCAGAGAAAACACATATAAAAACTGTGAGACAGATCCAATTTCACATCCTTTCCAACATTAACAAGTGCTTCCAGATTTTCTTTATATATTCTTCTTTGTGCTTTCAGTTCAGTAAAAGTTAGAAAGTATAGTAAATTTGTAAAGTTTAACACCAAGTTATACAAAATTGACCAGACCTATGGAGGAGGAGGGAGATTGATGTTTTAAAAAATGTTATTTAAGATTATCAACATTAATTTATTTCCTTTTCTGGTCTTCCAAGTCCCCTTGGCAATTTTAGTTAGGAAAATATCATGCATCAAATAGAAAACTGGTATTCTAAACACAGCTTCTTTATGTGACATATTCTTGCTATGTCAAATGTATGTATATGTAATGTAATGAGAATGATTACATGTGTGTATATGTAATGAGAATTAAAAAAAATTTTTTCTTCCTCTGTTGCTAAAATTTAGGCATTAAAAATAAGCCACAGTAAATCAGTTTAATTCACTCACAAGATGGAGTGAGTCAGGATGGACTCAGAGGAGGACAAACAGAGCCCGAGATGCATAGCCACTCCTGGACACGACCTCACAGGCATGATTTTGACAGGAGGCGCATTTACACACAGGACATTCACTGTACTTCAGAACACACAGACGAGGAAGAAATGCTGTGAAGTGGAGTTCCTGCAGCAGTCCACAGAACACAGGTGCCGTTTTTGCCCTAGAACATTTTGTGAAGGCATCTCAACACTGCTGGATTATACAGTGCATTTGCCTATACGACCCATCTTTAAAGCTGAAATAAAAATTGTTAGAAAAATATTTTGACTAAAGATGAAAGTTCTTTTCAAATAAAAAGTTAGAAATGTGTGCTCACTTAAATCTAATCTTTTCACTACATCAGTTTTGGTTTCGAATGTGATTTTAAGTATTATATCAAACACAGCACACTGAAAACCATGCAACCACAACAAAAGTTATGTGTGCACAAGACATCTCATTACAACGACTGTGTGACAGCACAATGTTAATTACTTTTTCATCACCTAATTATGACAAAACTTTATTATAGAGCAGGCAAGAACAAAGGCGACACTT
>NW_007731574.1:97174-97889 GCF_000696425.1 Galeopterus variegatus
TATGCACACGGTTCTTCAAGGCTGCTGATGTCCTGCCTGTCACAGGAGCTCAGGTTTCAGACACCACGGGCACACCTCTAGGGAAGTGAGTTTAACCTAAGATGGGACAGCTGCCTTTGGCGACACCCATCCTTTAGGTCCTTGCTCCAACACTGATATGTAAAGAGAAAGTGGAGCACAGGACTAGAAGAATGCATGTACTCAATGCAAGGATACCGCGGGCCTCAGCAGAGGGCTGAGTCCTGGGTGAGAGCCAAGTGGGTGCTGGCCCTCCTGTGAAGACACTTTGGGCTTGCCGTAGAGGTAGGAAAACGGGGAAGGAAAGAGGGCTAGGGTGGAGAAGAGGAAAAAGCCCCAGGGCAAAGAGCTCCCTCCTTCCCCACCCCACTCCCACTCATCCCCTAGCTGATCACATGTAGAAAAACTATGGTATTGCTGAGCTAGGTACAAGAATCATCTGAAGCAGTAAACTGCTGAACACCCACAGAACATGGGACTGAAGCCCCACACGCTTTGAAAGAAAAAGGACTGTTAGACTAAAAACAACCAGGAAGCCAAGCTGGCATGCCAATTACAGTAATGAGTACTGAAGTTCTGCACAAACCGAAAGCCAACTAGGAAGTGTGATTCGACACCCTAACTGTGCCAACAGCACCAATTTACTGAAGTTACACCTCAGTGTGCTCCCCTCGGCTTCATACAAGGTCTCAGTTCT
>NW_007731574.1:98936-100883 GCF_000696425.1 Galeopterus variegatus
CCAATTTACTGAAGTTACACCTCAGTGTGCTCCCCTCGGCTTCATACAAGGTCTCAGTTCTTACACTAACAGGAATCACTGACGTTACCCAAACACGTGAAATCCCCGAGAGCTCAAGCACAATGTTTGTAGCCAAAGATTCGACCAAGATGCCACAGCCCCCAGCAGAAGGGACAGGAAGCAGCAGAGTTGCAGCTCGCATTTGGAACCTGATATACACAATTGATGGGAATCTATAAAATAATAAAAAAGGTCCCACATTTTAAGTTATAATTTGTAGAACATTCTGTACAAATGCAGTCTTTAAAAAGGGACTCTGTTACTATACTCAGAAGAAATCCATGGCCGTTGGCCTTCTCTTTGGGGTAACGGTCAGGGGCTTCTTGGTCAGCAGGGGTGTGCTGGCAGGTGAGCTGGTGGGGGTCTTCAGCACTCCGTGGAGGGGCCGCTGCTCAGGGTTGAAGGCCACTCGGGAGGGGCCTGTGGGACTGACCAAGATACTCTTGTCTGTCTTCTTGAATTCTGTCCCAAATGAAAGGAAGGCCACATTAATTGGGTATGAATGCTGTCCCTTCAACCCCGCTGGCCCCAAGGATGCTGGCTACTGGTCCCAAGGATGCTGGCTGCTGGCCCGCTCACTCAGGACAGGGAGGTGTTGCTACAAAGCCCTGCCTAGAGCAGAGTCAGTGTTCTCTGAGGACACAAAGGCAGCGAGGCCACTTCACACACCCCCGCGTACTCTTCCAAGGAAAGTGCTTGAGGGTCACCTGGACACACTTGGAGGGGAAAGGAGGGTCCTGAGAGCATGAACTTGGGGTGGGGGTGTTTGCAGACAATCAGTGAAGGTGGCATGTATGTCTGGGACGATCTGGCAACACAGAGATGTAGGAGGGGTCTTCCCCTCGGGGAGGACTCGCCCTTCCCGTCTTCTCCAGCTTGAAAGGCAGGGCTGCGTTAGCTGAGGCATGCTCCTCAGCTTCTCCTGAGACAGTCTCTCCTCTTCAAACACACACACTCACTCACTCTCTTGTGGTCCCTCCAAAGAGTCAGGTCTTAAACTCATTATAATCTAAAAACTTGGGTTTCCTTTGAAAAAACAAATGGATGGCAACAATATGAAAACGAATAAGACTGGGACACACTCCTCCTCTCTCTCCTCCTGGGAAGAAGATGGTTCTGAATTTTCGTACCACTAGAATCTCAAATGGCCTCNCTCTCCTCCTGGGAAGAAGATGGTTCTGAATTTTCGTACCACTAGAATCTCAAATGGCCTCTTTGTGAGAAGGTCTGAAGTAATTAGCAAGGCACTCAAGAAAGTGGCTTTTCCCATCTCCAGGCTTTGCTATGTGACCTCTCAAGAGGCCCCAGGACATCTGCTCCTCACCTGCTCCTGGCACCCCACTAACAGCTCTGAGGACAAGAGAAACCAGTGGGATGCTTGCTTCTGACTTAGGATGTGCAAGGAAGGAGACAGTCCTCACAGCCCTGACCCTCCATAGCCTGTGGAAGCTGTCCTGCCTCCACAGGGACCATGAGCTGCCTCAGGAAGCCAAGCCCTGCTCCGAAGGAAAGTCTCCTAAAACACATCCTGACTCACCTGCAGTCATGTTTCTGTTCAATCCAAAAGTGACTTTCTTGGAGCTGGATGTTTTGCTTAGCTGCAGAAAAAACATAACAAAAGGAGTAACACAAATGGGATTTAGGCATCTAGTCTCCTTGTCTGAGATTTTTCTCTGTCCTTTACTGAGGAGGCAGAAAAGATAGCAGTACCACAGCTTAAAATGAACAGCCCACTCCTCGGTCTCTGTTGGGACTGTGCCCATGGCATTCATGAAATGCTTTTTCTTCTTTATTGGCAGATGGCTGGCAAAGGGATCGAACCCTGGACCTTGGTGTCATCAGCACCATGTTCTGATCACAGAACAGAGCTAACCAGTCAGCCCCAAT
>NW_007731574.1:101779-106865 GCF_000696425.1 Galeopterus variegatus
ACCTTGGTGTCATCAGCACCATGTTCTGATCACAGAACAGAGCTAACCAGTCAGCCCCAATGAAGTGCTTTTACCCGCACACCTGGCTCTGCTCTGCGAGGGGTGGCATGGGGACGTCAGCGCCATTCTGCAGTTACCCGCCTATCACTTGCCACAAGGCTCTGTGCTCCCGGTAAAGAAAGCAAAACAAAATTAGGATGTCTGAAACACTCTGAAGGACAGGAAAAGAGTCACCACTAAAAAACTATAAGGATAGATGTTAATGCCTATTCTTTTTGTCCCAGAGTTTTGAAGTTTGAACTTGAAGATTACATGAAACTGATTAGACTACATCTATGGTGGACTCTAACATCAATGGGCAAAGGGATGTAGATTTTCCAACTATTTGTGTACAAGGCCTCCAATAGTTCATCAAAATTAACTACATTCTTCTACTTGAAAAATTCCTAGAAGCTGATCTGTTATGTATTATGAAGCACTTCCTCAAATTTCTTCCTTCCAGATTGTGCGTCACCAATAGCACTTCAAATTCCTCCCAGCCTTGATTGCTCAGGGTCAGCAACAGACCACCCAGAAACACCCACAATGTTACCAGGGCTGAGCATATGGCTCCTATAACAGGAAATGCCCACTGCGGGCAGGATCATAGGTTAACACACCTGCTGGGGTGCACCTGGGCACAGGAGGGCCACAGCAGGGCCCAAGGTCTGGCACCCAGAATCTTTCTGTGGGAATAACTGCACCCCTCTGGGGAGGGAAAGTACCTGGATGGAGGGATCTGAGAAGCAGGCAGCACCGCTGCGCTTGGCTTTTCTGAAGAACAGGGGCTTTGGTAAGAAGGGGGTGTCAAACTTCACAAAGTTGCTCTCTGTCCTCTGCTGCTGCTTCCTCAAAGGGCTGACGGTCCCACTGCTTCCCTATGTGAGCAAAGGGTTAGAAGCGAAGAGAGGGAAGGGGTTGCACGACAGAACTTCCAGAGGTCTCATGTCATGCCCACGCCCAAGGGAGGTGAAACCGGGACAGCGAGGTGGCACAACTGCAGGAGGCAGCCCACCACACCAGTGTGGACAGCCCACACCCGTGGTCTCCTGTGCTAGGTTTGCAAAGGAACCTTTACTTAGCAGAGTGCAAACCCCACACACACACAGTGACCGGTTCTCTACCATGGTGCCCCACCAGCAGGGGTGATGAAAAGGTCTTCTCAGAGACAAGAACCTGTTTTTATCAACTTCACCTTAAGACTTAGGCCCCATGTTCTGAATATTTTTGCCTTTCAGAGCCCATCTGTTAAATAATGATTCATTTTCCCATCTGTGATCACAGACATTACTGGGTTGCAAGTTTGGCATTCATTCATTCGTTTGTTCATTCAATGCTTTTTCTTCACTAAGAAGAGCAGACATGTCTCCTTTCTCTTGCTCTTGTTTCTCAGGCCGTCTGTGATCACAGACATTACTGGGTTGCAAGTTTGGCATTCATTCATTCGTTTGTTCATTCAGTGCTTTTTCTTCACTAAGAAGAGCAGACATGTCTCCTTTCTCTTGCTCTTGTTTCTCAGGCCCTGGTAACCTGTTTTAGGGAGGACTGGGATGGTTGATAAATAAGTCCCAGGGTCAGAGGAGGTTTTTCCTCCCCACAAGGGCGACTAAATGAATGGAGGGTGCATGTGACATCCCAGTTAGGCTCAGCAGGCCCCTTACAGGCAGGGACAGACAGACATGGGGTAGACTGTACCTAACAACTTCCCACAGCACAGCCCTGGTTCCTGTTATAGGATTCAGGCATCTGGGAAGCCCAGTGCCATCGATGTCACATGGGGGTTTCAGCAGGTTCTCGCTGCTCCTGGCTCAGAAGAGTTTGCTGCCTCTCCTTAGCAGAGCTGGGATGCCCACAATGAGGCAAGGACAGCTCCGGAATCCCTCTCCTGTGCTGCTCGCCTCTGCTGGCAGACACGTCTCCCCTGTGGGGAGGAAAAACCTCTCTTGACCCTGGGTCTTACTTAGCAACCATGCCCTAAACAGGATGTCAGGGCCTGAGAAATAGGACCAGGAGAATGGAGACATGTTTGCTCTTCTTAGTGAAGAAAACGCAATGAACGAACAGCGAGCAAAGGGCAGAGGCTGCATAGTAAAGGGAGGTGACGATGGTGATACTGCCAGTGAGGGACAGACCCAAGACTAGAAATCAACTCCCCTGGAGTCCCACTTGGTGTTCTGTTCTCCCTTGCCAAGACTCTCTACTGACCATACACTCACTCACCTAAGCATTGAGTCGGCCTCTGACCAAGTCCAACCAGGCCCCCTAAGTAAAGGCCTCAGTGCGACAACCACTGCAGTGTGGATCGTGGAAACGTGGGTACTGACCAAGGGTCACAACCGTCAACACTGCTGTCACACACACACTGTGTACATGAATGAGTATGGCTCTGTCCCAAGGAAACGGCATTTGCCGACCCTGGCGCGGATGTGCATGGCACGTCCAGAGGGGGTGTGGAAAGCAGATCCAGAGCTTCATCCTTGCTCACATCTGGCTCCAGAGGCCCAGAGAGAAGAAAGTCTTTTCATTAAAAAAGGTAGGTGAGGCCTTTCCACCACCTGTGGAGGCCTGCTGGGAACATGACTTCTAAAAGGCAGTATGTCTGGAAGGCCGTGGTCCAAGGCCATTTTTGCTAGCTATAAGCAGGGTCTCCGGAACCAAAGGAACACACAGCTCTTCTTAAAACTGACGGTGCTCATGCCCAAGATGAAACTGAATTCTGCTTGGGCAAGAGGTGTGCTATGTGTACAAAGCAAAGAACCACATGGGGACTCCTGGCGGCAATCCAACAGAACCAGAGTAACCTGGGGAGAGGAACTCATGCTCGTGGAACAGTGGCATGGTTCCTGTCAAATTCTGAAGCAACCTTCCTACTAAGGCAATTGGATGCAGAATCTGTGTGATGCTGTACCCCTCAAGGATTTAAACTAAAGGATTTAAATGAAAGTAAATAATAAATAAAAGTGGGTTTGTGTTAAACAAACAAACAAACAAAAGGTGAGACGAGAATTGTGGGCCTCCTCTCTTGTCAAAGGGGCACAAGTTGGCCACGAGCTGATGAAGAAAATGAGCAGCATTGGTGGGAGGTGCACGGCTGCCATTCACACCACACTGCTGGCCTGTGGGGACACTCCTCCCGGCTCGATGCTGATCTTCCCTAACCTCTGAGTGCATGGCCTGGGGGAGGGAAGGGGTAGATGAGGAGGACTTGTACTTGGCCCCTGAGATGGTCACCTGTTATTTACTCGTTAGTGAAGGTTAAGCCATGACCTACTCTTAACCGCTGCTTAGTCCAGAGGTCTGACCAGTCCCCCCACCCCTGCCCATGGGAGGCAGTGGGGTGCCTTGAACACTTCTATTCAAGAGTCTCAGCACACCTGCCCCTGGGCCCTTCCCACCTTACCAGAGCTTGGATTTGCCTGACTTGGGATTCCAATACTCCATTGTGTTCGAGCAAGTTTGACATCTCTTTCATTTTCTTCCTCTTTTTCAAGATTGCTGTTTTCTGACTGCATGGGGCATGGAGGTCAAGGCTGCTGGGCTCTGCCTTCTTCTGTAGCCTCTTGCAGGGCAGGGTGGTCTGGCCATCTCCTCCCTCTGCTGGGCTTGCTGGAGAAGCTCCCTTCTGCTTCAGGGGCCAGGCCAGCATGGTCAGGCCACTGCTGCTGATTGGGAAAGCTCTGAGTTTCCGCTTCCTTTTCAGGACGTGGGCACCACCTATTGGGGCACCTTTGGTGGCAGGCCCCCGTGGATGGCCACTGCTCGGGCCACTTTGAGATGTGTCCTCTAGAGGTGATACTGCCAGTTCCAAGATGTCCCTGCTGGCCCTCATGCTCTTCTTCCTCAGTCGCTTCCTTTTGCTGTGCATGGGGATGGTGGGGGGATGCTCTGAGCCACTCTCCTCCCCGGTGCTGGACACAGCCTCAGGCTCCCTGCCTCCGTTCTGTGCTAGGGATGGGGCTTCATCCCCTGGGCCTGCACTCTGAGGTGGGAGGTGGCTCTTCTTCCTCTTTTTCCTTTTTCTCTTTTGAACACTGTCTTCGCTATCCTCTTCCTCAGCAAGATAGACTCTGTGTCCTATAAAGACACATAAACCAGTAAACAAGCCCCCTAATAACAGGTGAAATTCTGTCTTGCTTGTGACTCTGTGATGGCGTGACTGGCAGAATTTTCTGACAAGCAAGATAGACTCTGTGTCCTATAAAGACACATAAACCAGTAAACAAGCCCCCTAATGACAGGTGAAATTCTGTCTTGCTTGTGACTCTGTGATGGCGTGACTGGCAGAATTTTCTGACATTCTACCACCAGAAAAGTTTTTGTCCTCCATGATGCCCTCAGTGCACGAAGCTCTAGCTCTGTCCTCCAGTCCCATCTCCTCCATGCCCTGCTGTGACTAGAGGCCCTCGTCCATTTCAGTATAAACAGAACCAAAATAGTCAGATTTCTACAATTTTAAGCCCACAGATCCAGAGCAGCCATCACACGACTGCCCTAAGGGCAGCATTTCTCCAGCACTGTCCCAAGCCTCCTCCTCATTCCTCTGTAAGCTTTTAGTTGAGTAAGGCTGAGGAGCGGTTCCACGGAAATAATGAAATGCCCGGAAAATAGATCTCTCCTTTCCAGCTGTTACTTTTCTGCTCATGCTCTATGAGGACACCAGCTCTGGTCTCCCTAATGCCAGCGCCCAGGGGCTGCACTGCACCCTCCCTCTGTGCCTCTCTGCTCTCAAGCTCCACAGCTTACCTTTCTCCTTTTCCAAGTTTGTTTTCTCTAAAAGCTTATTCCCTTTTTTCTTATGCCTCCCTTGACTGAGGGGCTGGTCATCTTCATCAGCAGAAATATCCTCCGCAAAACTGAGTTGAGATATACTGCCTGCTAGATACCAAAATGACACCTTGTCAGCTTTCCGAGACCTCACGACCCTACCCTAGTGGCCTAAGAGTTGTGCCCCCTCCCCAAGTTACCCAGGTAAGATTTTTAACCCTGACTTCTGCCTCATCATCACTATTTCTCCAATCCAAACCTGAAAGCTGCTGACACAGGAATC
>NW_007731574.1:107987-124511 GCF_000696425.1 Galeopterus variegatus
GCCCCTCTTGGGAGGGAGACTGGAGAAGCAGCCCACCAAGGAGAGCTGGCGTGAGGCAAAGGCAGAAAGGGGAGAACCACCCTCAACACCCCAAGGACACAGGCCACACATGCTGTCTTCCATGCACAAACAAAACCAAGAAATTAGGTTTTGTTCTTATTTCTGAAGACAGAAATAGCTTACATCTCTGCTTTTATTTAATTCTCCAGTGGAAAAATGCCAAAAGGCATTTTGCTTCACACAATTTTGGTGCATGAGGACAGATGGAAAGTGTTGACAGGCCGTGTGTGCGTGGGAGGCAGAGAACAGGGAAGGCCGGCCCAGCCCCACACCTGACAGTGGTGACTCGGGCAAGCTCGTTACCTTCCCCATGCCCTCGCCAACCCAGCTCGTGATGGGGAAAGTTATGGAAGCCACCTTCCAGGTGTTTTCTTCTTTAACATAAAAATGTAGCATACGTACATTTTTAAGTGCTTAGAACAGTGTGCAGCTCTTGCAAAGTGTGATCAGACAGTTGCCATTTGTCACCAGTCACAATACACCATGGGGCTCTACTATGAATCACACTTCATTATGTCACTGTGATCATAATGACATCAACACTGACTATTGAAGTAACTAACACTTCTGGCATAATCACACAGGGGAGTGAGAAATGGGTAAATAACTAAACCCCCACCTATCTTAATAGCACACCAAGAGATGACACCTAAACAGGAGATTAACATCACTATTTCCTCTTCTAGTAATTTGAGACATTAATAGACATGTTTTTACATCATTACAAAACAGCTAAAAGAGCCAAGTGTGGCTGCATTTGAAGGATGGAGCTTGAGGGGTGGGGTATACGCTTTTATTACACCTTTCAGCTTATGTATGTGTTAATGTTGCTGTTAACAAAAATATCACAGGACAAAGTCAAGAGGAAGAGGCAAGCATACAGAAAGCTCGTCCTACATCATGAGAAAAGTAAAAACACTGGAACTGAACAGGAACAGCAACCAGAGGAACCCTCTCGCCCACTTACTTTTTGATTAGTTTGGAGAGACGCTTCCTGTTGAAGGGAGGGATGTTTTTCCTGTTGGTTATTTCCAGGAGTCGATTAGCCACAGCCTTATAGTCAAACTAGGCAAGAAGAGAAACGACACATAAGCATTTAGCAAATTACACTGCCCGACTTGAACACCTACATCTACTCATAAGAGAAAAGCCACTGATACGGGATTTTGGAAGCATTCGGCAAGAGAACGATCTAAATAAGCATGTGCTAAGACTTGGTAACCACAAGCGTAACAAACACTGTCTGAAAAATTCACATTCTATTTACTCTGGGGAGAAGATAGGTCAGTACTTCTTCCTTTTTTAAAATTGTGGTAGAATACACATAAAATTTACCTATGTATGCTTCTTTTAAAATTTAATCTAGATTTCTAATCTGCATTTGGTAACACAGTAAACTTTTTTGTTTGAACAGTGCTGGCTCTGTTGCATGGAATTGAACAGACCTTAGCAATTCAAAATGAGGACTAATATCTTTCAAAATTCCATTATGTTTAAATTTATTTGTCTCCAATAAGCTCATTCTAAGGACAGCATTAGTGACTGAAAGGGATTAAAAAGGACTTTACACTTCAGGCCTCACACTTAATTAGCTTTGACCCTAATTCTCTAGCCAGGCCACCCCAGAGCAAATCCATACTTTATAAAAAGCAACAACCACCACCCACCTGGAGAAGTGGTCCAGTGTCCTCAGTGGTCCCACAGTCATCTCTTTCTCCTTCATCACTCATTTCATCTTTTCTGGAGTGATATTTGCCAAGTGCTGTGAAAACACATACAAAGACAGAATTCTTGACACATCAAATACATAGCAATGACTACTTCTAAAGGAGCCACTACTAATTAGGTGTCTTTTAGCAAGAAAAAAAAAATTCCTTTAAAGAGAAGAACGCTGGAAATACTTAACAATTTCCCAAAGCTGTTTTAGTGGTCAGTCCCTGGGAATGAGGACAAGTCTGGGAGAAAGCACACATTTTGTGTTTTCTGCCCATAATTAGGTCACAGACAAAACCACAGAATTCTCTGCTACCTTCGATGTTTCCCTATCGCACACACCGTAAAGGCTGCAGTGGAGGTGAAGGGGACGCTCTTGAGTTTAGGGACTCGATCAAGCAGCCCAAGGCTTCGTGCTGCTCTGGACTTTTAGGAGGAGGATGGACTCACAGAGGCAGTCCCTAGTACACTAACTTTTCATGAGGCCTCCTCTGGATATACAAGCTAATATTAACGCAAACTTTAGCATTTAAAAAATAATCCAAAGAGCATTAAAGCCTGTGAAGCAAGTGAAAATTACTAATGAGAACTCACAAATTTTTAAAACTTGTACTGTTTCTGGAACCCTATAGACTCATCAGTGNTCTTCATCACTCATTTCATCTTTTCTGGAGTGATATTTGCCAAGTGCTGTGAAAACACATCCAAAGACAGAATTCTTGACATATCAAATACATAGCAATGACTACTTCTAAAGGAGCCACTACTAATTAGGTGTCTTTTAGCAAGAAAAAAAAATTCCTTGAAAGAGAAGAACGCTGGAAATACTTAACAATTTCCCAAAGCTGTTTTAGTGGTCAGTCCCTGGGAATGAGGACAAGTCTGGGAGAAAGCACACATTTTGTGTTTTCTGCCCATAATTAGGTCACAGACAAAACCACAGAATTCTCTGCTACCTTCGATGTTTCCCTATCGCACACACCGTAAAGGCTGCAGTGGAGGTGAAGGGGACGCTCTTGAGTTTAGGGACTCGATCAAGCAGCCCAAGGCTTCGTGCTGCTCTGGACTTTTAGGAGGAGGATGGACTCACAGAGGCAGTCCCTAGTACACTAACTTTTCATGAGGCCTCCTCTGGATATACAAGCTAATATTAACGCAAACTTTAGCATTTAAAAAATAATCCAAAGAGCATTAAAGCCTGTGAAGCAAGTGAAAATTACTAATGAGAACTCACAAATTTTTAAAACTTGTACTGTTTCTGGAACCCTATAGACTCATCAGTGGTGTGGTGTGAGGCATGGCCGGGGAAGGTGGGGCAGGCCCAGCATGATGCAGGTGCACATGCAGGTATAGGTGCTCTATAGACATCTGATGAATGAAATTGGGAGGGAGTGTGTGCAACTGCACAGGGAAGAGTGAAACTGTCTTGTGGCAAGTAGAAGGCATCCAGAGCCGACTCCTGTGACAACACAAAACCTGCTCGAGGTCATTAGTTCACTCTGTGGTCTATATCGCATTCAAAATAAGAACACTTCTTTCTTTTAAAGACTTGTTTTTTTCCTGATTAAAACATAACACATGATCATTGTAGAAAATTAGGAAAATTGAGAAAAGTACAAAGGAGACATAAATCACCCATCATTCTGCCACCTAGGGCTAACTGTTAACATTTTGATCTATCCTAGATTTTCTAAGGCACATATATTTAAAAATAAATCAGGGGCTGGCCCGTGGCTCACTTGGGAGAGTGCGGTGCTGATAACACCAAGGCCGTGGGTTCGGATCCCATATAGGGATGGCCGGTTAGCTCAATGGGTGAGCGTGGTCCTGACAACACCAAGTCAAGGGTTAAGATCCCCTTCCCGGTTATCTTTAAAAAAAAAAAATATAAATCAGGCTCTTTTTACATACAGTTTTGTGTCCTGCTTTTAAAAAATTTTTTTATAAAATTTCCTCTGGTCATCAGTTTTTTTTTTTTTTTAAAAAAAAAAAATATAAATCAGGCTCTTTTTACATACAGTTTTGTGTCCTGCTTTTAAAAAATTTTTTTATAAAATTTCCTCTGGTCATCAGTTTTTTTTTTTTTTTAAAAAAAAAAAATATAAATCAGGCTCTTTTTACATACAGTTTTGTGTCCTGCTTTTAAAAAATTTTTTTATAAAATTTCCTCTGGTCATCAGTTTTTTTTTTTTTTTAAAAAAAAAAAATATAAATCAGGCTCTTTTTACATACAGTTTTGTGTCCTGCTTTTAAAAAATTTTTTTATAAAATTTCCTCTGGTCATCAGTTTTTTTTTTTTTTTAAAAAAAAAAAATATAAATCAGGCTCTTTTTACATACAGTTTTGTGTCCTGCTTTTAAAAAATTTTTTTATAAAATTTCCTCTGGTCATCAGTTTTTTTTTTTTTTTAAAAAAAAAAAATATAAATCAGGCTCTTTTTACATACAGTTTTGTGTCCTGCTTTTAAAAAATTTTTTTATAAAATTTCCTCTGGTCATCAGTTTTTGAAAACTTTGCTTCTCATGGCTTTATAACACTTCAAAAGCGTGGTAAACTCTGACCTAACCATCCACCTCATTTTGCACACTGAGACACCATAAACCATTGCGGGAGTTTTCATGGACCTGTAACTTCAAATGCACATACTACACGAAATTGCATGGATGTAAAGCGTCGGTCCACGATAGGTGTTCAAACGTTGAGAGAAAAAGAACACCGAGGGAGCTGTGAGTTGAGAAAGGGCTATAGAGAGAAACACATGCCCCTGTGGAGCTGCACAGCACATCCCCTGCATGGAGCACCCCTACAGGCACGATCCACACTTGAGTGCTTAAATACCTCAAATACCACAACACGACACATAAGACACCCTCAAAGCAAAAGCAGACACAGTACAGAAGGTACAACAATTGGAGATACAGAAATGTGTGCAAGCCACATGTGACTAGTTCTTGAACCCCACAGGCACGGGCATCTGACACACTGTCTCCTCTCTGGGGACGGCTCAAGGCAGAGCCCTTTCCATGAGTCGGCACCAGGTTGCATTCGGTAAGATGCCAGCAGTGTTAAGAAGTGTTTGTGTGAAGAGGAAAGACCACCCGAGGAGGCTCCTACCTGCCTTCTTCCTGCTGACAGCTCTGCTCCACGTCACCACGTCTCCAGGCGGCTCTCCTTCAGAGCGGTCACTGCCACTCACTTTCACATCCTGTTCTTCCACTGCCTCTTCGGGTACAGAAGGAGACTGATCTACAATGACTTCAAAGACACCCCTGGCTATTGTCTGTACCAGCATGTGGCTGAGGATGGAAGCACAGTGGAGAGAATGTGATTAAAACAAATGGTGTGACCTTGCAACTGAGAGCATGCAGGAGACTAGAAGTGGACAGGGAGGCAGCATAGCTGCCCAACACCCAGGTGGTGCCAACCAGTCAGCAAACGCCAGTGTCCCTACAACACTTCTGTGTGATCTACCACAGCTGCGAGGAAACACCTCAGCGCCACATGACAGAGGCCCTGGGACATACGGCAGACAGAACTTTGGGTGGGTGGGGAGGCACTCCTGCAACAACTGGGTCAAACCCCACAACTAGAAAAGCCAAATCATTGCTCGGAGCTCCAAATGCCCTGTTACTGGGAATTCAGAATTCAACCACTCTTGGCTCTGGATAGTCATCCTAGGTACCCTGCATCGTGCTTCCACAGCAAGCTCCCTATAATTAAGTACCAAATGAAGCAGTAAAAACAAACATATGAGCACTTACTCCTTAGTCTTGGCAGCAATTTTGCAGAATGGATCAATAAACTTGAGATTCTGATCTGCCAAAAGCTGTAATTTAGACATAAAATGGGAAAAAAATGATGAAAAACAGAGCCTTTTCTTCTTCTTGATAGGTCCTTGAGAAAGGAACCATCTGTATTTCTCACATAGGTTGAATCAGACTGAATCATACTTGTCTCACGCAGCCCCAAGCATACTCCGTGGAAATTGCCCAGATGCCTGGAGCCAGGCTCAAGGTCACGGCCGTCCTGCAGCCACTTGGGTATCTTAGTGCAGTGACCCAAAGAAAAGTACCCGATCCAGCCAGTGCTATCCTGTATCCTATAATGCACACGCTCCTTCCTCTATGAGAAGTTCTACATGGCTACTCTCTCAAAGTTTAAGACGGAGGAATTACTGTTTTTAATATAACATTTACATCTTTAATTAAAAAAACAAAAAACAAAAACCCAAAACCCAATAAAACATGCTTTCTGTACAATACCTGTGAAAGAAAAAAGTAAAAATTGTTCATATTCCCAAATACAGATAATCACTCACATACTAAAAAAAGCCATATTATTTGTACAGCTTTTGTCTACTGCCTTTATTTTTTACTGCTTCTTAAAAACTCTATATATCCCGAGCATTTCTCCGTGTTATTGAATTCTTTATTGGACTCAGCAGATTGCTTTCAATTCTAAGTAAGCCTCTCTCAAGAAGCTGAAGCAATTCATGCTGCCACTGTCCCTGGTGATGCCAAGTGCCTACACATAGCATCTCATGAACAGCTCCGATGAGGGTCTGTGGTCTGACCATTGCTTACCTCCTTCCCTCCCACTTTGGATAGTTCATACAGGTAAATATCAATGAAGTGGAATCTCACTCCATTAGGAGACTGACTCTCAGGACACAGGATCTCCTTCATCAAGACATCTAGAAAAAGTTTGATCTGGCTAAAGAAAAAAAAAAACACGTTTCTTTTAATGACAGCACATCAACACTTCTCTCTTTCCCAAGAGAAAACAAAAATACCTGGTCTAATGCCTACACTGCACAACAGTCAATGTAAGGCTAAAAAAAGTTTGACAAGGAAAAAAGCAATCACTTAAGTCAGTATAAAAAATGTTAATTGTCATATGTGCTTAACTATTCTATGCCCCTCTACTGGATTTTACATTTCCTATGGGTTAGAATATGTTTTGCTTCCCATAGTACTCTATAGAGTTGTAGGCATAGATTAGGCAATTCACATTTGTTGATTAACTGAAAAGCTTGAAAAAATCCTATTACTTTCTAAGTTTTAAGGCCATCAAATGCTAACTCAAAGAGTTTACCAACCTTTCTTCCCAGCCATTTCGCTTCAGGACTTCAAAGGACTGCCTTAGGACCAGACGGATCAGCTAAAGAGACAGATTTTTATTACAAAGAGAAAGAAAGAAATATTAATCAGCTTAGCAGAATCAGGAGACCCATTAAATTGGTGGTGCTTGGATCCCCAAAGTGAAAAAATATCCACAATAATCATATTTAACTTCTAGAACAAAAAATGTTTACTTATGATCCCCAACTGGCGAAAGAGTTGAAACCGAGAAGCCTTCTAGCGCCCGTTTGAGTGCTATCTAATGCTCACGCTGAAATTGAGAAGCCTTTTAGAACCCATTCGAGTGCTGTCTAATGCTCACATTGAAACCAAGAAGTCTTCTAGAGCCCGTTCAAGTGCTGTCTAATGCTCACGTTGAAACAGAGAAGCCTTCTAGAGCCCGTTCAAGTGCTGTCTAATGCTCACGTTGCCCTCTACTATGCTCACCTGCAGCTTGCTTTGCCTCACAAATGAGCCCTTCCATTGTCTGAAGGACGCAGAACATGCTTTTCTTCACACAAGTGTTTGAAGTAGATGTGAAAGAAGGCACGTTGAGCTTACCATGTAGTACTTGTCCAGGCGCAGCCGGTCAATTCCCTGCCATTCTCGGTTCATGGTTTGCCAGAAGGTCTGAATGAACAGGTGTTCTGCAGTGAAGAAAAGGCTCTGAATGCTTGGTGTCCATGGTAACATATTACCATATAGCAAGAAAATAATGAAAAAAAGCTAGTATTATTTTTTACTTTTCTCAAAAATTCTTGGGCAGTCAGAAAATTTCACCAATAATTAAATATGCCCAATAATTTCTTTTACATTTATATAAAAACATATCAATAACAACAAGAAGGCTGGTTATTACTGATATTTCTTAAGGTTCAATTAGAATGCTCTCTGAAGCATTTTCTTTATCCACTGCAAAGCCATGTTTCTATTAAAATCAAAAGATTCCCTGATCCACATCTACTGGCCCCTTCCCACCACACCTGTACCTAACAATCAGTCCAAAAGAGTCATCAATTCTGATGAATGCTTATGGAATCCATGCAGAAACTCAGCTTTTTTGTAGGATGTTAGGTGTCGTCTGTGTGAGCTAGAGCACAAAACATTCTACTTTTCTCTTCTGAACCAAAAAACTAGCATTTTTTCATTGAAAAATAATTTTTTTTTTTTTTTTTTTTTTTTTTTCGNAAAAACTAGCATTTTTTCATTGAAAAATAATTTTTTTTTTTTTTTTTGTCTTTTTCGTGACCGGACTGGCCAGTCCTATATAGGATCGGAACCCGTGGCGGGAGCTTTGCTGCGCTCCCAGTGCTGCACTCTCCTGAGTGTGCCACAGGGCCGGCCGAAAAATAATTTTTGCTGATATCTTTTTTGTTGTTGTATTACTTCTTTTTGCACAACTCTTCCTTGATATAGGCAAACCCATACTATGTATCATACGTAGAATTTTGTTCATTATGAGTCAGCTAAAATTTGGAGAATTGTTGAGGGTCATCAGTCATAAGGATGATTTTGTTCTGAGGAGTGCTAAGAACAAATGAATTCTGCTGTCTTTTTCTTCCTTTGTAAGCCATCAAAGGCAGACTGTTTCAGAAATATTTTAATTGATTTCTCCCTTTGTCTTCTTTTTGGTAAAGAGGAGTTTCTTTATAGTTTATTACCAGTGATGGCTCCAGCCTGGGGGAGGATAATCCTGGCACCCAGAGGTTACTGAAAACACTGGCACATGCATACACAGCCTGTAACGGTGTTAAAATAACTCAGGATCTGGAGATACTGGAGGTCTGTTATTTCTAAGAACATTTTTTTGAAATCTTTGAGATGTCAAACATGATTCTCCACAAGATACTTCTTTCACCCTCTTACCAAGTCAGTATCTATGTTCATCACAGCTTTTAAACGGGAACAGCTTGTTGCCTGATGTCTACACAGTATCAACACTAGGTTCAGGTTAAACTAGCACACTGGAAAACTGAAACTTTGAAGGTAGAAGAAACAATATTGACTAGATTTCCTAGGCAAGTTACCAAATCCGATGAAAAAGGAAGTTTTGAAAGTCATGAAAATATCAGGACTTACGAGCCTCTGAGTTGTTAACAACATGGATGAGTTGGGAAATAGTGTTCGCTAGCTCCTCCTGCAAAGGTGGGGTTGGGGAAAAACATTGGGATTATTACGTGGTAACACTGAGATGACAGACAGCACCATGGCCTGCATCCTCCTCCCGTCTCTGCTGGTGGGAAAATCTGTGCCTCTTGTTCTCAATGTCACATCCACTAAGAAGTGGTTTTTGAATATCTGAATTTTATCAGATGTGAATTTCCCAGTTTCAATGGACGCTTGCTAATTTGAGACATCTTTGAGAATTGTTTAGCTGCATGTTTAAAGCAGAATCACTAGTTCACTACTTAGCAGTTCAAATGATTTATAGAAGAAATAAATTAGCTGTCAATTCCTGCCTTTAAAACTATAACTTAAATTGAGATTTTATCATAATCCCCCAAATAATGGGAAACACAAAAGACACTGGGGATTCTCACTTCATGTGACTCAATTCATGGTATCAGAAAGTCCTCTACTGGGCTTGGTCAGAGACAGATTGGAACAAAATGGTTAAGAAGGTTAAATACACCCTCCTAGGCTGTGTCCTAGGCAAAAGTGCCACCTGAAGAGCATGCCTGGCTAAGATGCAGCTGGCTTGTTTCTGGGGAGAATTCCGCAGTCTGGGCCTATGAAGAAGCCTGCCTTGGAGAGTTTCAGCAGCTTTCTGTTTATGAGGTTCCACAGGACAAGAGCGACCCACACTGGTCTCACTCACACTTCACCTACCCTCTCCTCTCCACATCCGTCTTAAATGAACTCCCAGACTTGAAAATGATGTTCTTGCTCATCAGTTTTCTTCTTCCACTAAAGCTGTCAGTTGTTACTTTTGAATGTAATCTAAAAATATTTGCCCTGCTATCCTACTCAAAATATGTCCAGTAGAGTAAAAATAATAAATCAACACAAGTTATCACATGGCTTGGGAGAAGTAGCCAGGCTGCACGTTAAAAGCCAGAGGGGTAAAGTCTACCATCGAAGGCTTCTTACACAGCAGAGGTCTGCAAGTGGTGCTCCTCTGGGCTGCTCCTCTACTTCTACAAATGCAGATCTGCTATCACATGTCACAACGAAGCTTTTTAAAAAGGGAAAGTCATTTTCTAAAATAGTTTTGGGGGTGGGGCTCAGCACGCTTGGCAGATAGGGATCCAGATTCACAGGCACACTTTAGTTTCCACTGAGATTCAATTTTAAACAGGCTTTACCTGTGAGGGCTGGCCATGGCTCTATTCAGAACCTGAAGCCCAGAAAGGCACGGCCTTGTCCTGGATACCCCACCAAACTGTGGCAGAGGCAGGCCTGGAGCCTGGGTCTTGTAGGGCTGTAGACTAGTGCTACTACCATGCCATTTTGAGCACAAATAATAAATGTAACAGATGATGAAACAGAAACTTCAACTTAAATGCTTTGACACTGTATCCCTTTTCTAGGAACAAGAGGTGAGAAACTGACTCCTCGAAATACTGCTTTTCCATTTGTGTAGGTATGTTAGGGGACCAAGGGAGTAGAAATGATCAAATGTCTTTTATCCATCTGTGGCAAAAACCCAGGAATATTACAAAGAGAACTGTATATTACCTGTAGAAGGGGTTCATCCTGTACCCACATACAGTAGAAGAGCCCTTTCCATATTTTTAGAAGTTCTTCTTGACTGAAACCTCCTAGAAGGCAAAGCAACACAAAAATCTTATTTGAGAGTCTACTTATTTCCTTTCTTAAAGTTTAGTACTGCCATAGAACTGGTGAAAATAATACAACATACATCTTAATTCTTTTTCATCTGCACTTGTCTTATTTAAATTTGAAGCACACATTTCCTTATTGTTACAAAATAAACACATAAAAATTACTCCTGTATATGCAGCTTTATCAGCTACAGGGCAGGATGGTAGTGGTGGTGGGTCCTCATCAACTGAGCAATAGAAGGAAGCAAATGTCATCACAACAAAAAATTAATGAATGAAGTGGCCATTTATAAAATCTGTTCCCCTTCAAACACTCCTCCCTGCTTAAAACTAGCATCTCATTCTGCACACTAACATTTTCTGGTCTTAAGTAAAACTGTAATTCAACAAAAGATGCAGGATTTGCTCAAGTCATACCAAGCCCCCAGCTCCTGGCAGACCCACTCCCGAGGAAAAGAAAGCCAGCCAGACAGAGGATGCAGGGGAGCTCCAAAAAGCATCTCTGAAAGTCAGAGGACTAGGAAAGGTCCTGGGGAAACTGGCACAGCTTTGGAATATTTCTGCAAAAATGACCCTTTTAAGGATCCTGCTATGAGATCAAACGCAGCTGCCTCCCATTATCCCTCTCCAAAAGAGTTATAATCCCAGGGGCAAAATTCAGCCTGTTTGGAGTGGCATGCCCATGGTTGGCCTTGCTCTGCCTCTGCCTGCTGTTACCATCTGTGACTAAGCCTTGTGTCCTTTGGGCCGACCCTGATGTCATGAAGTACTTACTGAGAGACATCAGGAAAATCACTAAATGATGAGGTAAGTGCACACTATTTGAGTTTCCCAGCCCAAGGACCATGACATCAGAGGACAAACAGAATCCTCAAGTCTTGGTGCATGTTACAAATGGTCTTTACTGATGTTTTACTAGGAGATACTAGCAGAAATCTTTTGGAGCAGCAAAGTGGGATAAACTAGGTGAATGGAAGTTAGTATATATCTGAATGAGCATGATCTCAATACTCCTCAAGATTAAAAAGCAACAAAAAGATTCCTGCTGATGGACTGAAGTTTACTTAGAGTATTCATAGTGAGCTCACCCTATTTTATAGGTATTGATTTCCAAATTATTAAAGACCTTTCTTATATTAACAATTTTATATGTTGCATATTGATGTTTTTGTGCAGATTGATTCTTTTGGGATAGTTTCCCAGTTAAAACCAAGATATAAGAAACTATAGTAAAATTAGTTTATTAAAGCACATTTCCTTTAAGTGTTTGGCAAATTATATGTCCACTGGTTTTCCTCCCCTCTTGTTACAAATAAGTCACACCCGGGGACTGTGATATTGCTAATATAAGTATGGTATGAATGATAAATTCCACCAGAACCAAGCCAACTGCAGTCATATCCACACTAACTTTTTTTGTCATAGTAACCTGAGCTTATATTCAATCATTTTTAAAGACTGCACACATCCTTAGTGAATTAATGGATCTGGGCAAGGATCACTGAACTTTAAAATGGATGGGTCAGACCAACGACACCTAAACCCATTGATCCATCATAACTTGCATAGACAACAACGCATTAGATGATGGAGGTGACGTAATAGGTGACCTAACACAGCACCAACCTGTTAAGTATTCCTACAAAAGCAAAAGTAAAAAAAAAAAAAAACCAAATTGTGTCAAATCTAACTATGAATATTAGTTTACAGGAAATACAGGGGACAGAGGAGCATGTTAAATATGACCAAATGCAGTCAGCAAAACTCAGCAAATGGGTAGGTGATGACCCATATAAACTGCATGGAAGAAAGAAAGCTGGATAAGAACTATCAGAACTTAAGAGTCTTAGCAGACATAATAACCAAATGCAGTAGGTGGGTCTTGTTTGGATTCTGATTTGTCATAAAAAAAATTTATGGGACAATAGAAAAAACTAATCGGATTGATTGGCTATTTCATGATATTAAGGGTTTTGTTTTTCTTTTAAAAGTGTAATCATGGTATGATGGTTATGTTATCTTTATCTTTCAGAGATTCTGGAAATGAAATGAGATGTCTGGGATTTGGTTCACAGGAATCTAGCGGGAAGGAGGAATTGGACAGATTAGACAAAATGCCATGTATTGGTAAATGTTGAAGCAGAGTAATGAGTACACTTTTTATATATTTGAAATATTTGTTAATAACAAGAAAAAAAGAAGTATATGAGATTACCAAAGTGATACCATAGGGTATTTTCTTTCTTGTTTTTCATTTCATCTTATTTTAGTTATTTTTTCATGGCGGCCAATTCAGGGATCTCCTATGACTTTGGTGTAATAAGGCTGTGTTCTAACCAATCCGGCTAACCAACCAGCCCTCCTCTTTTTTAAAAAGACCTTCATGGGCTGGCCCGGTGGCGCACTGGAGAGTGCGCCACTCCCGCCGAGGGTTCGGATCCCATGTGGAGACCGGTTCCCGCTCACTGGCTGAGCGAGGTGCAGGCACGACACTGAGGGTTGCGATCCCGTTGCCGGTCAGTAAGAAAGACAAAAAGGAAAAAAAAAAAGAAGACCTTCATTACGTAACTAGAAAGGCAGAACATTAATAAGCTTCAAGGCAAGAAGAGGATTTAAAGGACACAGTTTACTGCATGAGGTCAGGTACTGGGAGTTCCTTGTTTCTGCCTAGTAGCTACACTGTTATTCCCCTCATTTCTGCAAGTAGCAGAAATTGTTACTCCCCTCTAAGGCTCTCCACTTCCAAGGCAGTGCAAGGGAGGGAGGCAACGGCCTGGTGGGGCTCACTCCACCCCAAGGGGAGGCAGCAGCAATCTGGGCTTAAGCCAAATCAGCAGGAATTCCCTTGGCCGCAGGACTGGCTCAAGAATGGACAATCGACCCCATAACAGATGAAGCCTCTTGCTCAGGCTTCAGGAAAGCCTCTCTCTCTCCCCCGTCCATGGAGGGAACACACAGTGTGCACCTGCGCACACCACACCAGGGGAGCCTGTCTGAGAAGGAGACAACCTAGGGACAGCAGAGAAAAACTGGGTTCTGGCATTCCTGCATAAAGCTGTGTTTCATTTTCCCTTTACAACAAGTGTGGCTTGGATGTTCTGTCAAGTTGCAACTAAAAAAGAACCCTAACCACTAAAAACACATTTTTATTGCAAGAAATTCACAGACTACCATCAAAGTTATATAGTCAAGAGTATGTCTTGTTTACTCCCTCCCAGTTCTCTGCCTCCTTCCCAGAGGGACATGTTATCTGCTGACGTTTATCTTTCCAGTGCATTTACAGACCAGTTATATGCAATGCAGAAAAGCATACTTGTGTGTGTGACCTAAATGGCGGCATATTTTGTATTCTGGCTTTTCTTACTTAAGAATAGCACAGTATATGCTTATCTCCAGATGGTTCTCATAAGAGCACCAGTATGTTAAGCAACTGGAAGTGATAGTGTGATATACCCAATATCTTTGGACCTACCACAGGCAAAGGTACAATATGATGTGCTACAGAGGCTTCTGTAATGGAAAATAGTACATTCCGACAGTGGATCCTAGATAGTGGGTAGGAAGGAGAGGCAACAAAGTAGAGTGGAAACAAACCCTTGGTTAGGCCCCAGCTCGCTACTTACCAGTGCACAGTATAGAGAACTGTTAACTAACCTTTAGGCCTTAGTTCCCTCACCTATAAAGTTTATGGTTAGGGTCAAAATCAAAAACATGTGTGAGGAGCAATTTGTAAGAGTAAAGTACTGTTCAACTGGTAGATGCTATTATGACTGTCTCATTTTCTCTACCCATAGTCTGTTGAAGTTTTTTTCTCTTTTAAAACATCTATTTTCAGGGCCGGCCCGGTGGCGCACTGCTACAGTGCACCGCTTGAGAGCGCGGCGGCGCTCCCGNTTGGACCTACCACAGGCAAAGGTACAATATGATGTGCTACAGAGGCTTCTGTAATGGAAAACAGTACATTCCAACAGTGGATCCTAGATAGTGGGTAGGAAGGAGAGGCAACAAAGTAGAGTGGAAACAAACCCTTGGTTAGGCCCCAGGTCGCTACTTACCAGTGCACAGTATAGAGAACTGTTAACTAACCTTTAGGCCTTAGTTCCCTCACCTATAAAGTTTATGGTTAGGGTCAAAATCAAAAACATGTGTGAGGAGCAATTTGTAAGAGTAAAGTACTGTTCAACTGGTAGATGCTATTATGACTGTCTCACTTTCTCTACCCATAGTCTGTTGAAGTTTTTTTCTCTTTTAAAACATCTATTTTCAGGGCCGGCCCGGTGGTGCACTGCTACAGTGCACCGCTTGAGGGCGTGGCGGCGCTCCCGCCAAGGGTTCGGATCCCACATACAGACCGGTTCCCGCTCACTGGCTGAGCGAGGTGAGGGTGCAACACCGAGGGTTGCGATCCCGTTGCTGGTCCCGGTCCGGTACAGGTGCGACACTGAGGGTTGCGATCCATTGCCGGACACGAAAAAAGACAAAAAGGAAAAACAAACAAACAAACAAACAAAAAAAAACATCTATTTTCAATATATGTATAAAAATCACTTGTTTTCGCCTAGGATTTTAGTTGGTTAAAGACAAGGTACCAATTTTTGAAGCATTTCAAATGAAAGAGAAATACTCATTAATTTCTTTCAAAACTCTGAAAGGTGAAGCACTTTTGTTCCACAGTTGCTTCTTGATCTACCTTTTCTTCTTAGGGCTAAATTTCTTAACCTCAATACAGCTAAGTTCCTGACAGTGATATAGGTTTAGTTATAAATGAGGTGAACGTGAAAGTGAGAAAAGCAGACACAGTTAATACCAGTAAGTTTGAACTGTGCAAATCCGACAGCTACTCTCACCATCAGAAGGGGAACCACCTCAGACAAGGTAAAGTGTTCTACTCTAACCCACCCCAGTATCAAAACATCCACAACTCCTACTTATTTTGCCTCTGGGGTTGAGGGAACCCTAATCCCAACAATATGAAGAAACACATTTCCCCATCACTGCCTCTGAATCTAAGACTCCAGCAACCATAAGATGCATTGTTATTTAAATGCCACCAAAAAGAAAGCAATGATATCATTAAAACTGTCACAAGATTGATTTTAAAATGCACCCCAGCGGGCTGGCAGGTTAGCTCAGTTGGTTAGAGTGCCACCTTCTAACACCAAGGTCAAGGGTTTGGATCCCTTTACCAGCCAGCCACCAAAAAATAAACCCCCAAACCAAACATGCCATCTCTATAAGCAGGCACATGGCCACTCATACAGATGCCTTTAAAATATCGTTTATTCACACATGCAGGCCTGCATCCATTCAGCAAATGTTTATACTTTCATGAGAGAAAAGAGCCTCAAATTGCCTGATCTAATAGTATTAAAAGAAAAAAAAAGATGCACCCCAATTTTAGTAGATGTTAAAAGTTGAAAGTTTCAAAATTAATAGGACAGGCAGAGGTTGTCTGTTTTGTTTACTGCTATATTCCCAGTGCCAAGAATAGCACATACATGATGATTATAGCTCACAGCTGGCATTCCATAAATGTTTACTGAATATATGGATGAATGAATAAACCGAGACAAATGAGCCCTTGTGAACTAAAACCAAGGATGGTGATCGTTGTACGACCGTGTGTATTCAACTTGGACAGTTAAAGCACATGAGGAATATTCCGTTGCTTCAAGTAGTACAAAGATTTCAAATTTGTTTCTAAAAATCATAAAGCTATCTATTTATGTTGCTGATGGACAGCTACGTTTCAGTAAGAGTAAAATCTCTTATTTCCGGGCCGGCCCGGTGGCGCACTGGAGAGCGCGCCGCTTGGGAGCGTGGCGGCGCTCCCGCCAAGGGTTCGG
>NW_007731574.1:125490-127871 GCF_000696425.1 Galeopterus variegatus
TTGCTGGTCCCCGGTACAGGTGCGACACCGAGGGTTGCGATCTCGTTACCGGTCAGTAAAAAAGACAAAAAGGAAAAAAAAAATCTCTTATTTCCTTTACCATGCCTAAGACAAAATGCCAAAAACTTTGAGTCTGTCAATGAGAGCCAAATGTTAGGCCGAGTTGTTTCCAAACTTGTGTTTCTATCTTGATGGGGCATAGCTGTAGTAGAGACCTTGCTTTTCTTGTCCCATCATCGCCATCCATGACATTCCCTCTGCACAGATATTTCTTCCAGGCCCACTACAGTCCATGCAATGTGTACGTGGTGGTGAACAAGAGGTACAAGACAAGTAACTCTGGGTGTGATGGGTGCTAACCAGATGGGACCTGGGCACTGGTGGAAACTGACTGGCCTCAAGTGCTGCATCACCTCAGCATCTGCAGATCCTGGGCCTGCTCACCAAAGGGGTCTCAGCAGCAGGCTCTTTCTGGCTATCTGGTAAGAAACGGCGTGTTGCACAACAGGAACCGAGAGCAGTTCTATTGATAAAGCATTAAGCAATCTCAAAAGGGCTTAGGTAAGAACAGATGAGGACAGATCATGACCTGCAGACCCAAATTTCAAGGAAGGTGGTGATGTGATCAGATGTGTTTTAGGAAGATGACCCTGGGCTGGTTTGTGGAAGACAGATCCAAAGTGGACACAAGTAGAGTTAAGGAGACCAGTTAGGAAGCAAGCACATACAGAAGTCCAGGTGGGATAAAGAGGCCTACGGTTAAGGCAGAGTAATTCAGGGGATGCAGGAGGTAGTGTGAGGGACACTGGAGGAAGAGAGAGAGGAGTCCAGGACAATCCCATGTGTCCAGCTAGAGTCTGAGTGGATGGGGGAACCAGCAACCAAAGCAGGAGAGCACAGACAGCAGAGAAGCAGTAAAAGAGAAGAGGTTTTGGGGGGAAGAATGAGTTGCTTTTGGGCATTTTGAGTCTGAGGCACCTGTGGGACATGCTGGTGGAGATGCCAGGCTCATAGGGCAAATCTAAACTGAAAGTAGAAAAGGTCTGGGCCAACAATTCAGATTTAGGAACCATCAGCATATACGGTGTACCTGAAACCATGAGAGTAAGTTAAATCCCTAAGAGAATTAAGGTCAGGAGCTTTGGTTTTCATTTCTCTTTCTATCAGACTTCCCAGAAAAATGTATTTTCTTGGGGGGGGCGGGGGGCTAGTCTTTTGTAATTTTTCTTCAAGATAAAACACACTAAAAATGTCAGTAATGGGGTAGATAATATCTATTTTTTAAAGCATATCCCAAATGTGTTAGTATTAGCAGTAACCAAGTCAAAGTTTATCTTAGTGCAACATAAAACTTCTATCGCACATTGTAGTCCATGTTTTATGCACTCACTCAAGCGTTTACAGAACATATTTTGGACCAGGTAAACGAAATCTTTCAAGGGCACTCCTCTGCAGTTAAAATCACACCACAAAGTTCTGTGCGATCTGACCACTGCATACATTTCCAACTTTATCTCATTAGCCGCCCCCCCCCCCCCCCCCCGGCCCATCTAATGGTCTTCAACCATTCCAAGGGCATGCTAAGCTCTTTCCTGCCTTTGCACGGCAGCTTCCTCTCATCTCTGTTCAGATCTCAGGTGAATGAACATCACCCCAGAGAGGCCTTCTGGGAACAGCCTAAGCAGTTCTCGCCTTCACTTTTTTCCATTACCTGGTTTTTATTTCCTTTACTGTACTTACACAAGTTCTGTTTTATCTGCCTATCGCGTCCCCCCAGTTTTAGTACTAGAAGTTCTCTAAGAGTAGGAATTCTGTGTCTTCTCTTCTGTACCCCCAGCGCCTAAAAGCGCTTGTCAAAAAATGATGGCGGGAATCAATAACGAGACCACCACGGTAGATCAGAGTGAATCCAGTGACTGCAGGTGCAGGCTCGGAAATCGACAGACCTGGGTCTATTCTCAGCTTCTCAGCTTCCTGTGACTTTCAGCAAATTACTGGGAGCCCCTCGGCCCCAGTTTGCTCAACTGCAAAACGACACCAGTCACAGCAGGAGGCGGCTCCCATAGCGCGGACACGCAGAAACACATGGTAGGTGTCACGAGTCAACCACTGCACGACCACGTGCGGCAGCCACGTCCCCGCCGGGTGGGCTGCCACGCTGCCCCCGCCCCGGCCATGTGGCGCGGCTGCCCGCGGCAGCACCCACCTGTCTCCCTCTGCGTCTTCACGCTGATGTATTGGCGCAGCTTCTTCACCGCCCGGTCCCGGATGCCCTTCTCGTTGGATGCAAGCCGCTGGGCAAACTGGATCTCGGCCGGCTGCATGGCGGGGGCCATCGCGCCCACCGCAGCATCCCCGGCCCGCCTCCTCCCGCAGCAGAG
>NW_007731574.1:128871-136007 GCF_000696425.1 Galeopterus variegatus
AGAGCGCCGCCGCCGCCGAGCCGCGACTGCGCAGAAGGTGGCGCGCGTGCTGATGGCGTCAAAGGCACCGCTCGCAGCGTCTTCTGGGAGCGCGCGCGTGGCTCCGGCCGCCGCAGGGCCCCTAGTCCGGTTGCGCGTCGTGCCGTCTCTCGGTGGCCAAAATTCAGGGCCGCTGACGGCGAGGTTAGCCAGGGTTGGGTCTCGGCCAGGCAGAGACGGACGGCCGGTCTTCGGCAGTCTGGAGCCTTTTAGCCCCCCTGACACAACCCCGTCGGGGCAGCAGCTGTCCTGCGACCTCCCGGCTTCCCCGATGGAGCTGGGACAGGGCAACAGAGGCCAGCAGGGGCTTGCTGAGCAGGGCAGGTGGGGCAGTCCCGCCGGCTCCCCTGGAGCCCAGCCCTGCCACGGGCCCAGGGGGTCGGGTGGGAGCCTTGGGCCTGGAGAGCGCCCTGAGAGTCAGGTAAAACACAAGAAAGGAGGTATCTTTAAGCCCCCCTGACACAACCCCGTCGGGGCAGCAGCTGTCCTGCGACCTCCCGGCTTCCCCGATGGAGCTGGGACAGGGCAACAGAGGCCAGCAGGGGCTTGCTGAGCAGGGCAGGTGGGGCAGTCCCGCCGGCTCCCCTGGAGCCCAGCCCTGCCACGGGCCCAGGGGGTCGGGTGGGAGCCTTGGGCCTGGAGAGCGCCCGCCTCCGGGGAGCGGAGCAGTCCGTGTTGCCAACTGCAGAGAAGGGAGACGTCCTAACAGTTGTCCATCAAAAGCCCTGCGGGTTCAGCGGGCGTGCCGGGCAGGCCAAGGGACCGGTGACTCCGCCAAGCTTGCAGTGGCTGTCTTAGCTCCTCCGCTCACTCCTCTGCCCGAAATAACGCGCCCAGTCCTGGGCTGCCGTCCCGAGGAGCCCTGTTGACACGCAGAGCTTTAGCCCTGAACCTAGAAACGCCCAGCACTGAGAGAGGGAACGCGGGCGAGACTTCCCGCGAGCACGGTGCCGGCCCGAACGCAACCTCCTTAGTCCAGAGCTCCTCGTCACACAGGAAAGGAGCCATTCGACGTTCTTTACTTAACATTTACACCTGGGTTTCACTTCCCTTCTTCTTTGCAGTTAAGTTTAAAACCCCGTCTAACCCAGAAGAGCTGAAGCGGGACCTCGCCGAACCCACCCCGTCCTCGAGGCCGAAAATGCTGTGGAGGCTCTACGAGGTTTGAGCTTTGCAGCTCTCCGACTCTCCGTTCCCGGCCTCCAGCGTGGACGCGTTCCCGCGCTTTCTGGCGTGAGGGGGGGGTCAGAGGACGTGCCACCGCGCAGGCGCACGGAGCCGGGGCCGCGGCGGCCATGGGCGAGGCGTGTGGTGCTGAGGAGGCCTGCCGGGTCAGTGAGGAGGCCCGGGCCGTACCCCGTGTGTCCCAGCTACCATTTGCTCCTCCTCAGGGCCTCTCCCGGTGCGCCCGCAAATGGCCTTCCGTGGCACGGTTGGGGAGGCCTAGCCCCTTCCCCACCGATAGCGTGGGGTCGGCCGGCGCAGGCAGCGACGGGCGTGGAGCGACCCGCTGGGGCGGCGGGGTGGGTGCGGTGCCCGGGCGTGCGTGCAATGTGAGACGAGTGGCCGCCGTCTCTGTGCACTCGGGAGTTTGGCTCACACGATTAGGCAGATCCGTGCTCAGTTCTGGTTCTGCTCTCATTAACTGTGCTACGTGGAGAAGGTCACTCAGCCCCCGGGCCTCAGTGTCTGGTCTGGACAACCAGGAGGGCTGGGATGAACGTTGGGTGGGATGACCCAGGAGGAGCCCAGTGAAGAGGACCTCCTTTTCCACCTGATAGCTGGGCGCTGCAGGGTTAAGAAAAAGTTGTAGGCATTTTGTTTGGCTTTTGGAAATAGGGTTCTTGTATATGCTGTTTTGGTTTTTTTTTTTTTTTTTTTTTTTTTTAGGTATCTGGATCCTGTTTTGAGGGCTGGGGCTTCAGCTCTCAAAATGTTTTTACACACACACACTTGACATCTGTATATCTCTATCAGAAGGCACATTAAGTAAAGACATCGTTTTAAAACAAGAGTGAACATAAGAGGCACAAGAGAAAAGGAAGCAAATTGATTTGGGCTGCTGGTTTTAGTCATCTAAAAAGAAATATAATAATCTTAAGATCTGCTTGTTCTTTTAGCACATGGGAACTAAAGAAGAATTTGTTAAAGTCAGAAAGAAGGACCTGGAACGGCTGACAACTGAAGTGATGCAAATTCGGGACTTCTTACCCAGAGTACTAAATGGGGAGGTACTGGAAAGCTTCCAGAAATTAAAGATTGTAGAAAAAAGTGAGTCTTACTTCATTTTTAGCAGTCATTGGTGGTGACAGTAATTTGTTTTAGCGGGCTTACCTTAGGTAAATAATTGTGAAGTAGTTGTAAATAAATTTAAAGGTCTTTTTACAGTCCTTGTAATTACATTTGGGAGAGTCAGGTAAAACACAAGAAAGGAGGTATCTTTAAATTTGTGACTTAGACGTATGTAGGTTGGTGTTGGAGGAAAGGTTGCCAGCTTTCTGGAATTATCTGTTACCAGCTTCTCTTTCTCTCCCACTCTTTGTTGGTAGAAGAATTTTATACTTTTGATAACTAAAAAGCTCTACTCTAAAAATTAAGTTCTTTAAATTTAAGGATCTTGCCATGTGGAAACCTTGCATAGAGTTAACTTCCTGTAGAGGTAGCTGGATGTGTGTTCACTTGTCCCCGGGTGGATGAGTGGATCAGTTTCTAGCATTGATTTAAGTGCAGGAGTGCTAGAACTTGTCCATTTAGACTTTTGAGATTTGAATTGAGCCATTATGTCACATATCAGTTTAGGAGCCTATTGAAGATGTTGGAGATATTCTGAGATTGATTCAACACTTGCTTAATTGAAGCTGGATTATGATTAAATCAGCCTTTGATGGTTAAGGCTAATTTACCACCTTGCATTTGACTGTTAGCCATCATGACTGCATGGCCTCTAGAAAAGGTGCGTCCAGGGGTCCCAGGTAGTGTTTCTAGCATAGTCCAGACAAGAAGGTATCTTGACTCAAGAATACAAGTTTCTGGTTGTGCAAATGTATATGGTCAAGGGGCCAACAGTATCCAGAGTTTGAAGGAAGAGTGCTCATGGTTGCCATGGCACCCTGCCCTGTTTGTATTCTCTCTGGAGTCCTCAGATCCACTCTCCTCTCCACTGCCCTGTGGTATGCTCTGGGTGATGGACCCTGCAGTTGGTGCTCTGGTTCCCTTGATGGCTGCAGTGGAGCTCACAGATAGAAGTAATTGCTGGGTGGAGAGAGAGGTTGGGGCCTTTTCTCCCACTCTTTCCTGCTATTCTGCTGTTCTCTGGCAGTAACTGCATCCCTCCACAACTAGGACTCCCATCTAGAGGCCTCCTGCACAGTCCCAGCTCTCACTGGGCTCCAGTAACACTGTTTTCTCCCCTTTCTCTGCATCTGTAGGGCTGTTGCTAGTTCCTGGGTGCCTCACAAAGAGACACTGTTTTCTCCCCTTTCTCTGCATCTGTAGGGCTGTTGCTAGTTCCTGGGTGCCTCACAATCCCTCGTTGGGTCCCTTTTCCCTGCTCTCCCCTCTGTAAACAGTCCTTTCAGTAAAGTCTCAACATCTGGGTTGAATTCTGTTTCTTATTAGGATCCTGCAGAAAATACTCCATGTTCTTGGTTGCCAAAAGTCTAGGTCATTGACTTCTTAGCTTCCCCGGTTCTGATCTCATGCTCATCTAGCAACCATCTGAAAGTAATTAGTCATTCCTTGTGCGTTTATCTTCAGGAAAGGAAGACATACTCTACCAGTAGCAGAGTATGTCAGCCTGCTGGTTGGTTATATTTCTCACTGTAAATCAGTAAGCTGGCATTCTGAAAAGTACATCAGGGTCTCATGATTTAGTTAGCATGAGTCCATTTTTGGAGAACAAACTAAAGACCACAAACAAGTTTTTGGTGGTTTGATCAAAGTCAGACTTTGGGAGATTTTACCTCAAAGCCCCTGGCCTTACACAGCTATGTAGTCACCTCTTTTCCCATTTATGTCTCTGGTGATTTCTTCTCAGTCTCCTTTGCTGATTCATCCTTCTCTGGTGAGCAGCCTTCAAACAGTGCAGTTGCTTGAAGCCGTTTTCTCCTCATTCCATGGCCTCTCCCTTGGCAATCTCACACACATGCATAGTCTCAGTTACCATCTTGATGCCAGTGGCTGCTGGATTTATCTCAAGCCCACACCTCTCTTCCAAACACAGGGCCCTGTGTCTGACTCCTACTTGGCATTTCTTCCCACTTTTTTCATGATCATTTCAAATTCTAAATGTGTGTTCCAGTCTAATCAGTTTAAGACCACCAGGAACGGACCTGCAGTCTGACAAGGTTAGGTTTGTGGCCCATTGCAGTGAGGAAGACCACACACACAGTGGAGAAACTGTGGGACACCTCACCAAACAAAGACGATAGAGTTGTTACAGTACTTGGGTACAGGGTGGAATTTAGGTGAAATGTAAATGAAGCAGTGTTTTGGTGGGCTCAAAGCAAACTAGAATTGTGTGTAAAGGGATCAGTGTCAAGTCTGATTGTCTGACCCAGGTCCCGTTTCTTTGAAAACTACAAAGTTCAGATAGATGTGGAACATTGTGTTTAAAAATCCCTCATTTGGAGTTCTGCAGCTAGTTGGATATCAAGGCTGCTGTTCTTTTTTTTTTTGTCCTTTTTGTCTTTTTTCGTGACCGGCAACGGATCGCAACCCTCAGTGTCTTGCCCGTACCGGACCGGGACCGGCAACGGGATCGCAACCCTCGGTGTTGCGCCCGCACCTCGCTCAGCCAGTGAGCCGCTGGTCTGTATGTGGGATCCGAACCCTTGGCGGGAGCGCCGCCACGCTCCCAAGCGGCGCACTGTAGCAGTGCGCCACCGGGCCGGCCCAGGGCTGCTGTTCTGTCATACTGACTTAGATCCTGCAGGCAGGGGTAGGATGTTTCCTTACTGGTATCATTTCAAATAGCAAAGTTTATGAGAGTCTGGGATTTTACAGAATGAAGTTTCCCAGTGAATTAGAAGTCAGTAGTCACTCAAAGAAGGGATCATTATGATACTTTACAGTTGCAGTATCCTTGGGAGACATATTATTTCCTGTTAACTTGGCTGTTGGCTCTATCTGTGTGTGTTATCCTAGCTGGCATCTGTTTTTACTTTTTCACATCTGACTCATGATATCCCTTCCCCTACCCCCGTGCCACACTGTCCTGACTAAGCCTCTGTAGAGCACCACCACCCAGACTAGAGACCTAGAAGTCTTGTTACCTGTCTGTCCTCACTACTTCTCCTGAAACCTGTCCACCAATGAGTCCTGTACATTTTGCCTTGTAGATGCATCCTGAATTCATCAGCCTGCCTCTGTCTCCACTGCCATATTTTGCTTAAACCCTGCACTTGCTTCTTCTCGGCAGCATTCACTCATTGCCACTCTCCAGTACATTCTATACACTGTAGCCTGAGTAATTTTTAGCAATTCATTCTGATCATGCCATTCCCCAGCTTAAGTCTTCAGCTTCTCTTTGCTCTGAGGATAAAAACCAAAAAGCAAACAAAAAACCGCCAAAACCCACTATCACCAAAAAACCTAAATCAAACCAAACTATGGCTAAAAGGCTTTATATTATGGAGCACAGCTCTGCCCAGAGGTGCTGTCTAATCTGACTGCGTAGACACTGTGCTCCTTTTAGATATTGTCATGGCACCCTGCTTCTTCAAACATCGTGGTTTAGTTCTCATTTTACGTTACAAGTTGGTGGGAGGGCGGGGCCCCTGTTTTTGCCTACCATTATATACTCTGCCTGGCTGAGTATTTTTTTTTTTTTTAAGATGACCGGTAAGGGGATCTTAACCCTTGGCTTGGTGTTGTCAGCACCACGCTCAGCCAGTGAGCAAACCGGCCATCCCTATATAGGATCCAAACCCGTGGCCTTGGTGTTATCAGCACCACACTCTCCCGAGTGAGCCATGGGCCGGCCCTTCATTTGGCTTTTTAAAAATGCTAGTTCTGTGATGAAATTCTCTTGTTACCTCTTTTCTGAGTCTTTAATCACAGTTATTTTAAAATCTGTGTCTGGTAAATCCAATATCTGGATCATCTGTGGGTTTGCTTCTGTTGTCTATTTTTCCTCTTGGTAGGCCTGGTAATTTCTTATTGTGCAACAGATTTTTGTTTTTTTTAAGTGAAAACTTGTAGAGGCTCTGGATAATGGTATTTTTCTCCAGCAAGGATTTTTTTCCCCTTAGATTTTGTCACTCAGTTAGAATAGAGTAAGAGTAGATCACCTTAATCTCATTAGGGATTGAGCTGATTCACAGCTAGTTTCAGTCTTAGTTCCAGCTGGCCATTCTAGTTCATTCTCATTCTTAGGGCATTATTCCTTCAAGGGGGCCCAGCTGAGAGCTCGAGGTGTTTACAAGAGCCCTTGCACCTTGGCAGGCCTTGACCTCCAGCCTCTCTCTCTCCTTGGCAGCTTGGCCTCTTCCTTCACTGCTTCCATGGCCTCTCTGGTGCCACTTACAGATTGCTGAATGCCTTGAGGGGAGAAATGGCTCTGATGTTAGCTCATTTTTCTATGCTTCCATTTTCTTCAGGATCATGGCTTGCCTTTAAGTGTTGGCTGTCTGATAGCCCTGCACTTTATTTTTATTTCTCCAGCCCCAAGAGACTGTTGGATGTTCTACAGAGCTTTGCTGCTGTGCTGCTTTTGAATGTGCAAATTCCTAAGGGAAGAGTGGGGTAGAGTGTTGCACCTGGTCGCAGTAGCATGTTTTCCTCTCCTCTGAGTCTTGGTCTTCAAGACCTGCCTGACTTACTGGCTCTCAGATACCTTCAAGTGGTTCTTTTGTTCTTTCAGTTCAGCTTTTCTAATTATTCTTTGTGGGAAGATTGATCTGCTGCATCACTTTCATAGTTGAAAATGGAAGTCCTTCCATGTATTGTCTTTATTTTTATTTATTTTTTATTTTTTTGTCCTTTTTGAGACCGGCTGCACCGTGCTCACCGGTCATCCCTATATAGGATCCGAACCCGCGGCGGGAGCGCTGCTGTGCTCCCAGCGCAGCACTCTCCCGAGTGCGCCATGGGCTCGG
>NW_007731574.1:136017-155763 GCF_000696425.1 Galeopterus variegatus
TCCCTCGTTGGGTCCCTTTTCCCTGCTCTCCCCTCTGTAAACAGTCCTTTCAGTAAAGTCTCAACATCTGGGTTGAATTCTGTTTCTTATTAGGATCCTGCAGAAAATACTCCATGTTCTTGGTTGCCAAAAGTCTAGGTCATTGACTTCTTAGCTTCCCCGGTTCTGATCTCATGCTCATCTAGCAACCATCTGAAAGTAATTAGTCATTCCTTGTGCGTTTATCTTCAGGAAAGGAAGACATACTCTACCAGTAGCAGAGTATGTCAGCCTGCTGGTTGGTTATATTTCTCACTGTAAATCAGTAAGCTGGCATTCTGAAAAGTACATCAGGGTCTCATGATTTAGTTAGCATGAGTCCATTTTTGGAGAACAAACTAAAGACCACAAACAAGTTTTTGGTGGTTTGATCAAAGTCAGACTTTGGGAGATTTTACCTCAAAGCCCCTGGCCTTACACAGCTATGTAGTCACCTCTTTTCCCATTTATGTCTCTGGTGATTTCTTCTCAGTCTCCTTTGCTGATTCATCCTTCTCTGGTGAGCAGCCTTCAAACAGTGCAGTTGCTTGAAGCCGTTTTCTCCTCATTCCATGGCCTCTCCCTTGGCAATCTCACACACATGCATAGTCTCAGTTACCATCTTGATGCCAGTGGCTGCTGGATTTATCTCAAGCCCACACCTCTCTTCCAAACACAGGGCCCTGTGTCTGACTCCTACTTGGCATTTCTTCCCACTTTTTTCATGATCATTTCAAATTCTAAATGTGTGTTCCAGTCTAATCAGTTTAAGACCACCAGGAACGGACCTGCAGTCTGACAAGGTTAGGTTTGTGGCCCATTGCAGTGAGGAAGACCACACACACAGTGGAGAAACTGTGGGACACCTCACCAAACAAAGACGATAGAGTTGTTACAGTACTTGGGTACAGGGTGGAATTTAGGTGAAATGTAAATGAAGCAGTGTTTTGGTGGGCTCAAAGCAAACTAGAATTGTGTGTAAAGGGATCAGTGTCAAGTCTGATTGTCTGACCCAGGTCCCGTTTCTTTGAAAACTACAAAGTTCAGATAGATGTGGAACATTGTGTTTAAAAATCCCTCATTTGGAGTTCTGCAGCTAGTTGGATATCAAGGCTGCTGTTCTTTTTTTTTTTGTCCTTTTTGTCTTTTTTCGTGACCGGCAACGGATCGCAACCCTCAGTGTCTTGCCCGTACCGGACCGGGACCGGCAACGGGATCGCAACCCTCGGTGTTGCGCCCGCACCTCGCTCAGCCAGTGAGCCGCTGGTCTGTATGTGGGATCCGAACCCTTGGCGGGAGCGCCGCCACGCTCCCAAGCGGCGCACTGTAGCAGTGCGCCACCGGGCCGGCCCAGGGCTGCTGTTCTGTCATACTGACTTAGATCCTGCAGGCAGGGGTAGGATGTTTCCTTACTGGTATCATTTCAAATAGCAAAGTTTATGAGAGTCTGGGATTTTACAGAATGAAGTTTCCCAGTGAATTAGAAGTCAGTAGTCACTCAAAGAAGGGATCATTATGATACTTTACAGTTGCAGTATCCTTGGGAGACATATTATTTCCTGTTAACTTGGCTGTTGGCTCTATCTGTGTGTGTTATCCTAGCTGGCATCTGTTTTTACTTTTTCACATCTGACTCATGATATCCCTTCCCCTACCCCCGTGCCACACTGTCCTGACTAAGCCTCTGTAGAGCACCACCACCCAGACTAGAGACCTAGAAGTCTTGTTACCTGTCTGTCCTCACTACTTCTCCTGAAACCTGTCCACCAATGAGTCCTGTACATTTTGCCTTGTAGATGCATCCTGAATTCATCAGCCTGCCTCTGTCTCCACTGCCATATTTTGCTTAAACCCTGCACTTGCTTCTTCTCGGCAGCATTCACTCATTGCCACTCTCCAGTACATTCTATACACTGTAGCCTGAGTAATTTTTAGCAATTCATTCTGATCATGCCATTCCCCAGCTTAAGTCTTCAGCTTCTCTTTGCTCTGAGGATAAAAACCAAAAAGCAAACAAAAAACCGCCAAAACCCACTATCACCAAAAAACCTAAATCAAACCAAACTATGGCTAAAAGGCTTTATATTATGGAGCACAGCTCTGCCCAGAGGTGCTGTCTAATCTGACTGCGTAGACACTGTGCTCCTTTTAGATATTGTCATGGCACCCTGCTTCTTCAAACATCGTGGTTTAGTTCTCATTTTACGTTACAAGTTGGTGGGAGGGCGGGGCCCCTGTTTTTGCCTACCATTATATACTCTGCCTGGCTGAGTATGTGGTCCTACTGTCTCTGCATGCTGTTCTTTCATGTTACCTCATGAAGCTAACATGTGCTAAAGGATACTTGGTGTTAAAGAAAGGAGGATCAAAGACTGTGGTGGTTACAGGAGGGTACATTTTGAACTTTGAATCTGAGCTGGCCCTTGAAGACTTCTGCCTTTTTAGCCTGAGGCTGGCCTAAAATGTAGTCTCTGATGGGTCTGGCCAGTTAGCTCACTTGGTAGAGTGTGGTGCTGATAACATCAGGGTCAAGGGTTCTGTTAGCTCACTTGGTAGAGTGTGGTGCTGATAACATCAGGGTCAAGGGTTCAGATCCCAGTACCGGCCAGCTGCCAAAAAAAAGAAAAAAAGCCTTCAAAGGCATCTCTTACCTAATTTTGGCTCTTGAGTTCTTACAATTTGGGCAACATGAAGAAAAACAAAAATTTTCTCCCTTTTCTTTGTGTAAGGCCTAGATCTGATGGCCCTCCCTGGGTCTGCCCAGATTAATCACTTAGGACATGGCTCTAGGGTGGACCCCCTCGGAGGAAATCCAGGGTTCACACTGCGGCAGCAAGAGCTGTTGACATTTATTGTTCTCCCTTCCCACTAGGCCTGTGGTCCAGTAGGGTTCTTGGTTTTGGCTTTGATGGGTATCAGCTCCTTTCTCTTCTAGAGGTTGTTGTGTGCCTCCAATTTTAAACAACGATGAAGAGCAACCTGAAGGTAGGAAGGAATGCAGGCAGGGAAGGAGTGGAGAGAAGCCATATGCCTGATTTGAGGAGAAGCTTCTTTTAGAGTGTAGGTATGGTTGTACAAGTGGGATGGCTTAGATGGGCTAAGGCTACAAAGTAACCTGTAAGCCAGCTAGAGAATTTGAATTGATTTCATGAACACCAAGTAGTGAATGGGACTTAATTCTGATTGTAACACAGCATTGGCCTTAGGGAAACTGGACAAGGTAGGTGGTGGTTTGGAAAAATACTCATGGGGGTCTTACCTGAGCATCTCCAGTGATTAGCCGAGCACTGAGGAGAGAGGCATGACTTAGGAGGAAAAGGGGAGATATTTTATGGTAGGGAGGGGCATGTATGAAAGTCACAGATGGGACTGAGCAGCATTGATTGTGGGTTCATTAGCTAGTTTTTCTGCTTGCTACATGGAGCAAAGATTGGGGTATAGCAGAATGAGGACAGTAAATGTGAACAGTTCATAGAAAACAGAATCGTGGATTGTTTTAAATTTGAGATGAGAGGCAACTGGAAGTTACTACTTGGAAGTGACATCAAAATAGTGATTAAAATCACACTTTCAGGGGAATGATTTTTGTACCTGAGTATAGGATATTATTGGTTTGAGGGAATGGGTGGAAGACAAAGGGGAAGGTCGGGCTCCAGTAGTGTATAGGACTACAGAATGTGGAGTGGAAGGGAAGCATGGAAAAGAGGAAGTGAGGACGGAGCATTAGGATTTAGTGTCAGCAGTGGAAATATGGAGTTATGGGAGTCACGTATACTGCTTGCTAACCAGTGTCTCAATATGTTTCCCCATCTATAAAACATGGATAATAATGCTTACCTCATGGGATGTGGCAAAGTTTAAGAAGATATAATCTTTTAGAAGTGCTTGGCACAGGGCCGGGCTTAGGGGCATCCTCAATAAATAGTACCTTTCCCTGGATACTGGGGAAAACACAAGAAGAGCACCCCAATTCACACCCCAGCAGCTGTGATTCTGGCTCCAACACTGTCACTTTGGGAAAGGTGTTGGAAAGTTTGAATAAGACTGACCCAGGTTTGAATTCCAGTTCTCTCCTTTATCATCTCTGTAACCCTCAGCTTCAGGTTTTTCTGCCTGTAAAATGGGGATGCCCATAGAGTTCTCAGGTTTAGACAGGTGACCTCGGTAAAGCAGTTGCGACATAAGTACTGAATAAAAGTTAGATCACCCTCTATTTTCTCTCATCTCCTCTCGTGCTTTGTTCATCCAACAGTGAGGGGGTTATCTCTAAATCAGTGGGCATCAGCTTTTTTTTTTTTTTTGGTCATTGAAAATATCAGCAATAAATACAGCCTAGTGCAGGAATGATATACTGGAGAGATATTTGATTAACACATCTCTTTTAGCAGTGAAAATAGTTATTTTTGTTTAATTTTAAATTTGTATATCAGCACCTAGCCTCTGTGAGCACCATCCAGTAGAACTTTCTGTGATGATGATGTTGTGTAATTCCTGCTGTACATGTCTGTTTTTATTAGCTGCTAGCTATATGTGGTCAACTGGCCTGGAACCACTTACTGAAAAGTCTTCCTTTCCCATGCTGCAGTGTCATTGTTGTCATAAGTCAAGTTGTAAGTGGCCATGTCTATGTACGTCTGATTCTGGATTCTTCACTATTTTTTATCAGTATTATTGTATGTTACTTAATTTTTTAATATTATTATTTATACAATTTTGTACTGATTTTTTCATTTGGCTTTTTTTTTTTTTTAAGATGACCGGTAAGGGGATCTTAACCCTTGGCTTGGTGTTGTCAGCACCACGCTCAGCCAGTGAGCAAACCGGCCATCCCTATATAGGATCCAAACCCGTGGCCTTGGTGTTATCAGCACCACACTCTCCCGAGTGAGCCATGGGCCGGCCCTTCATTTGGCTTTTTAAAAATGCTAGTTCTGTGATGAAATTCTCTTGTTACCTCTTTTCTGAGTCTTTAATCACAGTTATTTTAAAATCTGTGTCTGGTAAATCCAATATCTGGATCATCTGTGGGTTTGCTTCTGTTGTCTATTTTTCCTCTTGGTAGGCCTGGTAATTTCTTATTGTGCAACAGATTTTTGTTTTTTTTAAGTGAAAACTTGTAGAGGCTCTGGATAATGGTATTTTTCTCCAGCAAGGATTTTTTTCCCCTTAGATTTTGTCACTCAGTTAGAATAGAGTAAGAGTAGATCACCTTAATCTCATTAGGGATTGAGCTGATTCACAGCTAGTTTCAGTCTTAGTTCCAGCTGGCCATTCTAGTTCATTCTCATTCTTAGGGCATTATTCCTTCAAGGGGGCCCAGCTGAGAGCTCGAGGTGTTTACAAGAGCCCTTGCACCTTGGCAGGCCTTGACCTCCAGCCTCTCTCTCTCCTTGGCAGCTTGGCCTCTTCCTTCACTGCTTCCATGGCCTCTCTGGTGCCACTTACAGATTGCTGAATGCCTTGAGGGGAGAAATGGCTCTGATGTTAGCTCATTTTTCTATGCTTCCATTTTCTTCAGGATCATGGCTTGCCTTTAAGTGTTGGCTGTCTGATAGCCCTGCACTTTATTTTTATTTCTCCAGCCCCAAGAGACTGTTGGATGTTCTACAGAGCTTTGCTGCTGTGCTGCTTTTGAATGTGCAAATTCCTAAGGGAAGAGTGGGGTAGAGTGTTGCACCTGGTCGCAGTAGCATGTTTTCCTCTCCTCTGAGTCTTGGTCTTCAAGACCTGCCTGACTTACTGGCTCTCAGATACCTTCAAGTGGTTCTTTTGTTCTTTCAGTTCAGCTTTTCTAATTATTCTTTGTGGGAAGATTGATCTGCTGCATCACTTTCATAGTTGAAAATGGAAGTCCTTCCATGTATTGTCTTTATTTTTATTTATTTTTTATTTTTTTGTCCTTTTTGAGACCGGCTGCACCGTGCTCACCGGTCATCCCTATATAGGATCCGAACCCGCGGCGGGAGCGCTGCTGTGCTCCCAGCGCAGCACTCTCCCGAGTGCGCCACGGGCTCGGCCCTTGTCTTGATTTTTAAATTATTAAAAATATATTGTGATGTGATGTGGTAACAGAAAAGACAGGCTATGGAGATGATCCAGTTTAAAGGAGGTTAAAGATACATGACAACTAAGTATAACACACGAACCTAGACTAGATTCTGTACTTGAAGGGGAAAAATGCTATAAAGGGTAATATGGGGCCATTGTATAAAATTTGAATGTCAGTGGTAGATTAAGGTATTAAATCAATATTAATTTTCCTGAAGTTGACAACTATATATAATGGGTGTCTAAGACATTATCCTTATTCTTGGGAAATAGTCACTGAACTATTTAGGAGTAAAGGGCCATGGTATATATAACTTACTCTCAAATGGCTCAGAAGAATATATGTGTGTGTGTGTACTTATGTGTGTGCATGTGTGTTTGTGATGTAAATGATGAGCAAATGTAGCAGGATGTTAACAGTTGGTAAGTCTGAGTAAAGGGTATATGGGCATTCTTTGTACTGTTTTTATTTATGCAATGTTTTGTAAATTTGAAATTGTTTCCAAATAAAAAGTTTAAAAAACACACTGTAAAGTGAAAATATGAATCGAATGTTTAAGAAATGTAATTGTTCCTGAGGCACTCTCAGGTTCTTAGCAGTGGGATTTAAAAACCACTACTGATTCTACTGTCTGTGGGGTATTTTGAGATTAATTTCCTGAAAGTATGATATTAATGAGGAGAGCGGTGGACCTCTGTTTCATCGCAGGAGGAATTATTTCTGGTCCGTAGACATATGAACTAGAGAGATTACCATGAAGAGTCGGACAAAAGAGTGAGCACCAAGAAGAGGTTATTGATTTGACCCCAAATTTATCATGGCCCAAATGAGAAAATATCAGAGTGTATCACATCCATATCCTGGCAGGGAACAAAAGGAGTAAACAGAAAGTATAGTGAAGAGATCACTTACAAAGGTGTCAGCAGGGTTAAGGGAGCCAGCACATAGAGAGTGAAGCATCCAGGAACTAGCAAGAGTAGAGCGCCATTGCTTCCCCTGGGCCTGAAGCAGTGGGAGAGGCGTGACTCTGTAGGAGAAGGAGAAGCCTGGGAGGAAGGATGAAGTGGAGAAATAAATGTCCCAACCTCAGTCTCCTCCTGCCCTCCTGCTTCCTGCAGTCCCTGCCACTGTCCGTGTGCAAGGGCAAGCTACAGGACAAGGGAGCCCAGGTGCTACAGAGGTTGACATCAACCTTTTGGGGCACACCACAGGGTGGAGAGTGGATCAGAAGGGGCACATGGAGACTGTTCAGATCATAGGGGAATGTAATAGAAGAAAATAGGTGTAAAGGGGCTTATGGATAGAGGAGGAGGAAATGTGGTCAAGATGGAGAGGATGAAGAGATGTGGTGTTTGAATATCATTCCTGACCACTCAGTCTTTCATATCGTGTCTGTGTGCCAATAAATGGAGAGCAAAACTCCCTGAATCTGGTTCGGGAATTACTACAATAGAATTCGAATTCAGCAAGACTGATCTTAGTTTTTTGTGATGGCATTTATTTTCAAGTCGTTCAGTTAATTTTGTTGATAATTCAATCAATCGGCAATTTATTTTATGCCTGGTATTTGTCAAGCACTGCTTGGTGATGTGGGAATATAAAATGGATAAGATCTGATCCTTTCCCTTGACAACTTACAGGTAGGCTGGGGAGCTTCAATACACAGGTAGGAAAAGTTAGTGATACAAGCTAGAGGGCAGCACGTTGGCAGTGCTCATATAAGGCAGTTCCTATTAATTGCACATTTTCTTCATTTTATAAGATTACTCCAGTGACCTTTACGTTAAAATAAGTGGTTTTAGAAGCAGGTTTTTGTCAGTACAGGAAAAAAGAAATACTATTCTTGTGTTCTGGTTTCAACTCTCTCCCCCACTTCGGGTTTGGTTTATTTTAAAAATTTGACGGCTAATTAAAGTGTTTTGAATGGGTACTAGGATTCCAAATGCATTTAAGTTCTTTAACTGAGGGGTTTTTTTTTTGTTGTTTTTTTTTTTAAGTGAGTCCTGGAATATTCTATTTTTTTTTTACTTTTTCAACTTACATTTTTGACACCTGTGAAGAATTCCAAGGGGATCACTGAGGTTTACCAAGAGGAAGTTCTGCTTAGATAACAAAATACTACGATATAAACATCATCAGCACTATTTCTTTAGTAGGTTTAAGCGTTGGGACGGTTCTTTGTGGACAAAGGGGCCTGCATTATTGTTTATAAATGAGAACCTCTGCATGAGGGAGGGTGAATTCTCTCAGTTGAGAGGGAAAGAGGGGGGGCCCTGTGGAGCTTTCAGTTACCATCTCAGAAGATAGTCCAGATTAATAGGTTAGTCTGTGACTGGCCTATTTGTAAGCTTCTGTCTCCCTGTGTGATTAGAACCTGCAGTTGTCTATGGGTGCAGCAGTGAAGGGTAAGCTGCAGGGGACTGCATCCACAGCAACAGAGCCAGCCTCAAGGAGCAGAATCTTAAGAGAAAAGATGCACTTCACCTGAAACGGAGAGAGGGAGCAGGGGTGGTTAAGATTGCAGGTACCACCAGAGGATCACGAGATTTGGGTCTTGACCTGAGATCTGACCCTGGGGCTTAATAGTTCTATGCTGTTTACTTGAAGGAATCCACAGGGATGCACAAGACAGTCATAATCCTTAGGAAACAATAATAGGGAAGATAAAAGACAAATGATGGAAGTATATCATAGATGTCATTTGACTGTAGGAAAGACTGTCAGAATTCCAAGGAGGGAAGAGAATGGCCAAAGAGGGCTTTATGGAGGAATTGGAATTAGGAGATGGTGAAAGAGGCATCCCAGGTAGGAGTGGTTTGGCCAAGTGCGGAGGTGGAGGAGAATATGGTATGTTAGGCAAATAGAAAGTTTGTTTTAGGGCCGGCCTGTGGCTCACTCGGGAGAGTGCGGTGCTGATAACACCAAGGCCACGGGTTCGGATCCCATATAGGGATGGCCGGTTTGCTCACTGGGTGAGCATGGTGCTGACAACCCCCAGTCAAGGGTTAAAAACCCCTTTCCAGTCATTTTTTTAAAAAAAAAAAAAAAGAAAGTTTGTTTTAGGGCCGGCCTGTGGCTCACTCGGGAGAGTGCGGTGCTGATAACACCAAGGCCACGGGTTCGGATCCCATATAGGGATGGCCGGTTTGCTCACTGGGTGAGCATGGTGCTGACAACCCCCAGTCAAGGGTTAAAAACCCCTTTCCAGTCATTTTTTTAAAAAAAAAAAAAAAAAAGAAAGTTTGTTTTAGTATGTCGGAAAATGCTGTTTCTTCAGTGCAAAATCAACTCACTCTGCCAATGTGAGATTTGTCAGACTCTAAAATTGATGCCCATCATGCGTCTTAGAGCTTATATGATAGCCTTCTATGCACCTCTCTGAGTTAGTTCTGTGAACCTTGAGATGCTTACCAGCTTTTCTGGTAGGCACATTTTTCAAAATATGCAACTTATTAGACTTTTTAGTGGGAGTGGGGACATGTCTGCGTGTTCTTAAGTTTGGGAGCTCTCCACCCACCCCACCCCTATTAGTTCCTGGAGACTGGGACTGTGTGCTTTGGGAAAACCATGTGATTAGGAATTCCTCTCAACTGAAACTGTTTTATGGGTCTCATATAGGGCTGATGGTCATGTATGTATGTTGGAAGTTCTGATAAAACCCTAGGAGGTTACTGGAATACTACCTGTGGTATATCCCCCCCAAAAGATATGTTGAAGTCTAGCCCCTAGTTCCTCAAAATGTAACCTGAAAATGTAACCTTGGAAGTAAGTTATTTACAGAGTTAAAATGATTTAAGTGAACTTAAAGTGAAGTTAAAATGAGGCCATTATGGTGGGCCCTAATCCACTATGACTGCTGGTGTCCTTAGAGGAAATTTGGACAGAGACAGACGTACAGAGGGAAGACCATGTGGAAAGACGGAGAAGGCTGTGTGAAGGCAAAGGCAGAGACTGTAATTTTGAATACTAAAAATCAGCAGGTGAAATATAGTCTAGGCTTGATGGCAGCCCCTTTCCTGTTTTAATACTGAGGCTTGGTAAGATAATGTTTTGACTATATATAATGTATCCTTCTCTGTCAATATTATTTCTGTCCCTGGCTTTTTAAAAAATTTCAGCATACCAGCCAGTTGCCCAAAACAAGTAAAAAAAATTGCAAAAGCGATGTACTTATTCTCATATAGAAAAATGAGTCATACAGATAACCACAGTATCTGTGTGGAGAAGGAAGGTATAAAGAAGTGAAATTCACTCATGTGACCAATACTTACGTAGTGCCAACCACATTCCATGTACTTTTTGAGGCATTTGGGGAGTAGCATTAAACAAAACCGATGAAGACCCCTTCCCTCATGGTGGTCTTAGGCAGCCTGCAATGGGCCAAGTTGGAAATGCAAGGTAGTTTTGTTAGGTGGTAGTAGCAATGCTCTCATCTGGCCACATGGTGGTGGCCTCGTACAGGGAAAGGCACCTGCTGCCTCCTTGACAGTGTCGTGTGGATGGGTGTGGCCTCACATCTAGGACCTGGACTTCTATAGGGTTGCCTATTGGACTTTTTAATCTCATCCCTGTGGTATGTTAATTTACACTAAGGTCACATACAGCTCTGTCGGCCAAGAGATTATGAAATTACTATAATGAAAGAGTTTTTTGGGTGGTCAAAATTAATTTCCACAGATTTTTACACATGATAAGGATTGTAGAAGTGCAATTTTCTTCTTTACTGTGTTTGAGTAATTTAATAATAGAAGCAAACTTTAAGAGTTAACTGCAAAGAAAAGATTTTAAACCACTGATAATTTCATTTCATTTTGTTTCTTTGTCTGTGACCATATACCATACATATTTCATGTACGATTATAGTGTGTCTATATGTATAAATATCTTTTAACACTGTTACAGATATGTCACTGTAGTTTTTAAAGTATAGTGCTTGATAGCTGATTTAACTGAGCAGAAGAGAAAACTCTCATTTAAGGGAGAAGAAATAGTCCAAAATGGTTTTGCCCTAGTTTCTAAGAAAACCATTTTAAGAGAAGCTTTGCCAGCCAGTTTCATAATCTAGCTGGTCTGAATATTTACCTTTAAATTCTAATTTTCCTTCTAGGGCACAGTCTCTCAATTGAACTTAGAAACTCCCTCTATTTCTTCCTTTAGAACTTCTGGGATGCCCGTATAGTTCTAGGCAGTCCCCACAGGTTTCTTTTTAACAAAAAAAAAAAAAAAAGAAAAAAGAAAAAAAATGACTGGTAAGGGGATCTTAACCCTTGACTTGGTGTTGTCAACACCACACTTTCCCAAGTGAGCTAACCAGCCATCCCTATATAGGGGTCTGAACCCTTGGCCTTGGTGTTACCAGCACCACACCCTCCCAAGTGAGCCACAGGCCGGCCCCCACAGGTTTCTTATTTTGATTTCCTCTGGTCTCCCTAGTCCCCTACATTATAAAGCCCTGCCCCTTCTCTTTTGTCTACACTGAACTGAGGACATGTCTCTATGCCTTTCCCCCTCTAGGGCGAAGTAATGTTCTGCTGTCCAGGTGTCTGGCTCTTTGAGGGTCTCTCACTTGTCTCAGGCTGCCTTCTGCTACCCTCCGTTTTTTGCTCTTCACATTCCTGTGATCCCATATTTCCTTTTTTGCTGTTGCTAGTTGTGTGTTGTGTGTCCATCTCATTTTGTTAATTATGAGATCAGGCTGTGGTCCTGAAGCAGTTGTCCTCCACGTGTGGTTCCCAGACCAGCAGCATTAGTCTTACTTGTTAGAAATGTAAATTCTCAGGTGGACCTGCCTGAGAATTTACATTTCTAACAAGTTCCCAGGTGGGACTAATGCTGAATCAGAAACTCTGGATGAGGCCCAGCAGTCTGTGTTTTATCATGTCCTCTGGGTGATTTTGATGTTCACTGAAGTTTGAGAATCGCTGTCTTAAAGCATTGCAACGTTAATCAGGGAGGTTATACTATTAGCTGTTAGTGCTTGTTCCCCTCAAGTCTTAGTGTGTGTTTGTATAAAAACTGATGATTTCTCAGCTTTTGAGATCAAGTGCCTAAAAATTTGAATTATGTATTTTTTGAATGTTGGTATTTCTGCAGCATAATATTTTTTATCTAAAGTTGGTAGTAGTACTTTTGGTTGATTATTGATATGGATGTCTTTTGGGATTTTGCTGGCCATTTGAATCATCAACTAAATGAATGCGGTGGAGAGGAAGTGTTGCGTAGCTCCCACCCTTCCACCGTGGCATTTTCTCATTGTACTCACCACCCTCCTCGTGGACCACTGCTGCAGTTGTTCCCAGTGAGTCAGTCTTCTGGTCAGGTTTGTGAATCAGCCTGTACTGGCTCTGTCTACTCACTGAGCTGCCTTCTGCTTTTTATGGAGCAGATAAAAGTCTGTGCCATGAGAAGTCAGGCTTCTTAGCTCTGCCTTCAGTCCTTTAAATAACATTCTCCTGAAGCCTTGAGTACAGTCTGACAGTAAAGTGAGGCTTTATAAAACACAAAACAGAAAACAAAAAAAAGTTCTTTCTGCTGTGGACTAAAAACTGATAACTTAAAAAACAGGACTTTAAGAATATTGCTTATTCAAGGACTGGTTAGAAATCAGAAATGTGAATATTCCTACCTAAGAAATCTGTACAGGTTTTACCAACAGAAGATTAGGCAAAACAGATGCTTAGAAGAGATTAGTGATTTGAAATATCTTGTCTCTTTTTTTATGTCTCTTTCTTCTAGACCTGGAAAGGAAAGAGCAAGAACTAGAGCAGCTGAAAATGGATTGTGAGCACTTTAAAAACCGCCTGGAAACAGTGCAGGCTGACAGCATGAGAGAGAAGAAGGTAGGTGCTCAGGGACCAGCTCTCACATGCCAGCCATGGCTGCATCCAGAAAGGAGTGTTGGCTTACAGCCTTTCACTTGTAATAAGCAGTGAGTCTTAACTTTTTGCCCTTAATCCTCAGGAGATTGTATTTTTAAATGTATGTATTCTGAGTGGGTTGGAAGGTAGGTGAACAGTTGCATTTTATTACCATTTAACGTGCAGATCATTCACTTGAAGCCTTTTAATTTTTATGTTTAGAAGTCTTCTCCAGGGCTGGCTGGTTAGCTCAGTTGGTTAGAGTGTGGTGTTGATAACTCCAAGATCAAGGATTTGGATCCCACACTGGCCAGCCCCCCCAAACAAAGAAAACAACAAAAAAACAAATGTCTGCTCCAAAACTTAAAAGTTCATAATGTAGTAAGAATGCCAGGAAAAAAAAATGTTGGGCACGTAATGATATAATTGGAGATAGATATGTTAAATCAGAAGTATTTGTAATTTGGGGATTATTTTCTGGTATTTTAGAAATAACCAATTAGGGCTGGCCCGGTGGCGCACTGGAGAGTGTGCCGCTTGAGAGCGCAGCGGCGCTCCCGCCGAGGGTTCGGATCCCATGTGGAGACCGGTTCCCGCTCACTGGCTGAGCATGGTGCGGGCGCAACACCGAGGGTTGCGATCCCGTTACCGGTCAGTAAAAAAGACAAAAAGGAAAAAAAAAAAGAAATAACCAATTATATTTTATTTTAATATTAGGAGAGACTAATACTATTTCTTGGAAATTACATGATAATTTTTACTTTTTGCATGACGAGTTATTTCCTCTTCTTTTCTATAAAAGTAGAACTATTCTGCCACTTATAAAATTTGGAGCTTGTTGTATTTTTATTTTTGAATAATGAAACAATAAATACTAGTAATACTGTGTGTTCATAGGTGGTAAGCAGCTGTGTGTGCATCTCATGTGCTTCTCCCAACACAGGTGTATCGACAAGGTTGAGTAGCTGGTCCAAGGTCACTGCCTGTGTGCTAAGCTGTGTTTCATACTCCCGCCTCCTGTAGAGGAATTCCTAATGTTTGTGACTGCAATAGAGGTTTTCCCAAACTGGTAGATTTGTACAGATTTTAATACTGAACAAGTAAAAAAGTATAGGAAAGAATTTTATTCTTAAATATGAGTTAGGTTAAGCGCCACGTAGTTAAAGTTGAAATTTTAGTTTTGTCATATTCTCTTTAGATCATAATAAACTAAAATGGCAGTCTGGTTAGTTAGTCTGGGCCTAAATGTTTCATGGTCTGTAAGAAGCTGACCAACATGCAAGAAGGAATTTGATAAATGTTGAAAATGCCACCCATTGGTCCAGTCCTTCCTTAAATTGCCAAGATATCTTTGTTAAGGTTGAAGCTTAAGTTGAGCAGAACCTTATATTTCCTTTTCATTAAAATTTATAGGGATAAAAAATGCATGTTTTGCTAGCATTTTATATATAATGCTTAAAAATAAGCCATTCCAGTAAAGAAATGCCAGTATAGAAGGGTGAAATAGCCACGGTAAAGTAGTTTCAAATCACCAGGCTATTATTGCCCTAGTACTTTAACCTTAGTTAAAATGTGGGAGTATTTTAGCTTGAACTGTTTCCTATTTCCAGGTAAGTTTCCTGTTGAACAATTCCACCAGTGTAATACAGATGGAAGCCCCTGCAAGTTTGCTGTAAGAAGGCCATTTCTCTTCTGGCAGCTACCTTTTCTGTAGCCTTTTTTATAGTCTCTGTCCAGGCCTATGCAATCATAAGGCAATATTCTGGAAGTTTATTTTGGAGTTGAGGAACCAGGAAAGAATGCAGGATCTAGGACCCCAAATTAGATTATTGCTAGTAAGTACTTCATTATGGGTGGAAATCATTAGGAAAAGGCAGAAGTTACTGAGTCTAGTATGTAAGAAAAGATCAGAAACAAAGTATGGAATCAAGATCATAAAGAAGTGTGTGTGCTGTATGAGCAGCAGCTCCAGAGACCCGAGAGAATGACGACAGAAACAAGGAAGCTTTGTTCCTGACCTCAATGGAGGTGTTTCCTTCATAGTGATTGAATTGGATCAATAGAGGAGACAAGTTGGGACTTGATATTTGCTTGTGTTATGAGGAGTCTGGCCAGGAAAGAGTCTTGGCAGTAGCAACCTTTGAATTCTAGAGAAAAAACATGCCAGCTTCATGGTGTAGGCACAGCTGTTGGAGAATATTGAATTACTTTTTTTTTTTTTTTTAAAGATGACCGGTAAGGGGATCTTAACCCTTGACTTGGTGTTGTCAGCACCATGCTTACCCCATGAGCTAACTGGCCATCCCTATATGGGATTCGAACCCGGGGCCTTGGTGTTATCACTGCACTCTCCCGAGTGAGCCACAGGCCGGCCCAATATTGAGTTACTTTTGAAAGACTGTGCTCTTTCTTCAAGGTATGACTGTTCACAAAGTATCCGCTTAAAAAATTTTTTTAGTGCTGACCTGTCTTTCCTAAGTGTGTGAGGTGATCACAGATAACATGCAGAGTTAAACTATTTTCTCTTTGGAAGGATGGGTGTCCCAGTGGTGTGTTTACAGTTTTGTCTTCTCCATGTGTTGTTCTTTTAGGGCATGCACCTTTCTTAGTCAGGAAACTAACTGAAACATGGACTGCCAATTTTGTTATCCATATTTTTTTCCTCTATATTTTTAATTTGTTGGGAAAGAGTTGCTACTTTTATGATAATTGAAGTTATTACAACCATTAGTACAATATTTCAAGAAACTTTTTAAAGAAAAATTAACCATAGTATAGTTCAGCTAAACAGAAATAAATAATAAAAAGATTTTGAAGGACTCTTGAAAGTTTTGTGCTTGATAACCTGTTAGATATGAATATTCCCTTTAAGTAGGGAAATATATCAGGATTTGATTATTTTTTCTTTAAAACGGCTTTATTGAGATATATTTTGATACCACAAAAATTTTCCATTGTGGAAGCATGCTGTTTGATAATTTTTAGTAAATTTATGCAGTTGAACACTTATCATCCCAATCCAGTTTGGTTTTTGGTTAAAATTTTTTTTGGAAATACTTACCAGATTCACAGGAAGTTGCAAAAAAGTCTAGGGAAGTTTTCTGTACCCTTTGCCTAGTCCCCCCAATGGGAACATCTTGCTTAGCTCTAGTTCAAGAGAAAAACCGGGAAACTGGCATAGGTACAACCCACAGAGCTTATTCAAGTTTCATGAGCATATGCATTCATTTGTGTGTGTGTGTGTGTGTGTGCATGCGTAGTTCTGTGCAATTTTATGACATTTGTAGATTCATGTAACCACCCCCACACTCAAGATGCAGAATTGTTCCATCACCACAAGGTTCTCTTGTGCTACCCCTTTATTTTCAAATATATGTATTCTGTGTGGGTACATACATTTATGTGTATACACTTTTAGCCACACCCACCCCATTCCCTATGCCTAGCCCTGGCAATCACTAATGTGTTCTCCATCTCTCTAATTTTGTTATTTCAAGAATGTCATGAAAATAGAATCCTATAGTAAATAGTCTTTGAGATTGACTTTTTTACTCAGATCCATCCAAGTTGTTGCATGTATCAATAGTTTGTTCCTTTTTATTGCTGCATAGTACTCCGTTGTATGGATATATTAAAATTTGTTTAACCATTCCCACATCAAAAGACATTTGGATTGTTTCTTGTTTTTTTTGCTATTACTAGTAAAGGTGCTGTGAACATCCTTGTATGGGTTTTTGTGTGAATGTATGTTTTTATTTCTCTGGGATAAATGCCAAAGAGTATAATTACTGGGTCTTATAGTATGTGTTTTGTACAGATTTGCCAAATTGTGTTCCAAAGTGGCTGTACCATTTTACATTCCCACTAGCAACGTATGAGTGATCCACTTTCTTCACCTCCTAATTGGCATTTGGTGTTATCACCATTTTTTATTTTATCCATTCTGATAGGTAGGTTGTGATTTTAATTTGCATTTCCTAGTGGCTAATGATATTGAACATCTTTTCTCAATGTGCTTACTTGCCACGTGTGTATCCTGTGTTGTGAAATGTCTGTTCATGTCTTTTGCCCATGTTGTAATTGAATTTTGGGTTTTTTTTTTGCTTTTGAGTTTGAGTTCTTGATATATTCTAGATACCAGTCCTCTTTTGGATATGGTTTGCAGATATTTTCTCCTAGTCTGTAGTTAGTCTTTTCATCTTCTTCACAGATTCTTTCACAGAGCAAAAGTTTTTAATTTTGATGAAGTCCTGTTTATTGATTTTCCTTTATACTGTTGGTGTTACATCTAAGAACTTTTCGCCTAGCCCTAGGTCCCAAAGATTTCCTCATGTTTTTCTTTCTAACAGTTTTATAATTTTACATTTTACATTTAAGCCTATAATCTATTTTGAGTTAAGTTTTGTATAAGGTGTGAGGGTTAGGTCCAAGGTAATCTTTTTTTTTTTCATTGAATTGATTTTGTACCTTTGTCAAAAATCAGGTGGGCATATTGGCCTGTGTCTGTTCTGGTTGATCTGTTCCTCCACCACTACCACACTGTCTTGATTACTGTAGCTACATAGTAAGCTTTAACATTGGATAAAGTGATTCTTCCCATTTAATTCCTCTATTTCAAAATTGTCTTAACTGTTCTAGATCCTTTGCTTTTTTACATAAATTTTAAAATAAGCTTGTCTATCTCTACAAAACCTTTGCTGGGATTTTGATAGCAATTGTGGTATATTTATAGATTAATTTCTGGAGAATTGATATTTTATATGTTGAATCTTTCAGTTCATAAACACAGCTTGTCTCTTCGTTTATTTAAGTTGTCTTTAATTTCTTTTATCAGCAGTTAGTAATTTTCAGCATACAGATCATGTATAGGTTGTGTTAGATTTTTACCTATTTTATATTTTGGGAGTAATTGTAAATGATATTATGTTTTTAATTTTGGTTTCCACTTTTTTGTTTTTAGTGTATAGAAATGTGATTGTTTCTCGTGTGTTTATCTTGTATTTTGTGACCTTGATGAACTCACTTATGAATTTTAGAAGTCCTTTTGTAGATTCCTTGAAATTTTGTACATAGATAATCTTATCATCTACACACAGGGACAGTTCTAGTTCTTCCTTTTGCTCTGTATAGCTTTTATTTCTTTCTCTTGCCTTATTGCACTGTCTGGAAATTCTAGAACTAGGTTGAATAAGAGTGGTGAGAGTGGACTTCCTCTCTTCTTTCCTGATATCAGGGGAAAGCATTCAGTCTTTCAGTATTAAGTATGATTTTAGTGTAGGTTTTTTGTAGATGCTTATTATAAAATTGAAGAAGTTCCCCTCTATTCCTAGTTCACTGAGAATTTTTTTTATCATAATTGAGTGCTGGATTTTGTCCAACCAATTTTTAGAACATTCCTATCACTTACATGTTTGCAATTAGTCCCTGCTCTCTCACCCAGCCCCAGGCAACCACTTTCTCTCTAGATTTGCCTTTTCTGAGTGTTTTGTAGAAATGGAATCATACAATTTGTTGTCTTTTGTGTCTGGTATAATGTTTTGAAGATTCATTCATGTTATAGCATACATCAGTTGTTCCTTTCTATCGCAAATAATATTCCATTGAATGGGTATATCATATTTGTCCATTCACCACTCAATGGACATTCTATTGTTTCCATGTTTTTTGACCTTTATGAATAGTGCCACTATGAACATTGATGTACAAGTGGTTATGTAGCCATATGTTTTAGTTTTTCTTGGGGAGATACTTAGGAGTGAATTTGTGGGTTCTGCAGTGAACATACGAGAGTACTTCAAGAAGTTCGTGGAAAAATTTGTATTATCTTTTAATTCTATTTTCCATGAAGTTGTGTATTTATTATTTATTCTCATTTTCTCTTTGGTTAAATGTTTTTAAAATTCTTTTGCCAATTTTTAATTGGGTTGTTTGTTTATTACTGCATTATATGAGTTCGTTGTATAATCTAGCTATTAGTCCCTTTTCAGATATATAATTTGGAAATAGTTCTCTTAGTCTGTGGTTTGTCTTTTCACTTAGTGGTGTCTTTTGAAGAATAAAAATTTTAAGTTTTGATGAAGTTTAATTTATTACTATTTTTTAATGTATCATGATTTTGTTGTGATGTCTAAGAAGTATTGGCTAACACATGGTCACAAATTTTCTTTGAGAAGTTTTACATTTAGGTCATGCTTCATTTTGAATTAATGTTTTTTGTGTGTTTTAGCATTATTTGTTTAAAGTCGTTTTAACATTATTTGTTAAAATCAATATCCTTTTGAGGTGGTGGCGGCGGCCATGGTGGCGGTTGGTGACTGTGGGGGTGGGGAAGCAGGGGAGGAAAGAAAAGGGAGAGGAGGAAGAGGCTTGGGCTCGTGCCACTGAAGGACTAAGAGACTGATTGATTCAAGAAGATATGAGACAGTGCAGCCGGACCTGAGTCTGCCAGAGTGCATGGAATAGGGAGAAGTCCAGCATGGGAGGTGGAAACTCAGCAGAGACCACACACCCTGCGGTACCACCCCATGATCCAGCAGCCTGGCAGAGTCCAAGCTGACCAGAGAGGTGGCTCCCTGGAGAGGCCCAAGATCTGAGGCAACCACACACGCAAGGCACTGGTGGCCAACTGAGTAGTCACTGAGGTAGCCATACCAAATTGGCAACCACAGCAACATCTTAGTCAGTAAATAGTGTCAAACCTGTGGACTGTGAAACCCCCTGCCACAATGAATAAACATCAAAGACAAGATACCAGAAATACTAAAAATCAAGAAAGTACACCACCAAAGGATAATAACTCTCAAGCTCTAGATCCTATAGAAC
>NW_007731575.1:0-362 GCF_000696425.1 Galeopterus variegatus
GCCTCTGAGCCACGTTGAGATTTGTACTTTTGCCTGATGGATCCTTTTTCTCAAGGCTGTTGATATTCTCTACCCTTCTCTGACAGCAATAGCAGTTCATTGGTCTGCTGATTAGTTCACTCTTCAATTAGTCTTATAGCTAAGACATTCTTTTTATTATAAATGGCTTTCTTTTGTATTTTGACTTACTTTCTATGTTGCATCTGGTGTCCTGAATTGTGACCCAGCCTTAATTTCACTGATAATCACAGAATTTCATGAATCAGATTGAGGAACTACCCAGAATGAAGGAGACAGTATTTTCTAAACAGCCTGTCCTTCACAAAAAGACTCTTGTCATTCCCTCTGGCATGCTCACAGGC
>NW_007731575.1:6175-6419 GCF_000696425.1 Galeopterus variegatus
TCCTGACCTTTGAGATAGGTATATTGCAGTGTTCTGAGGGAACAGATGTCAGGAACCGAGGATGGGGGTGGGGGTGTTGGCTTCTCTCAGTTATGTACAAGTGGCTATGTGTGTAGCTGAGGGCCCCTCAGTGCGGCAGGCCAGTCAGGCCCAGCCCAACCCGTCCCAACTAGCAGCTTAACAGCAGATCCCTCCAGGCTCTGGAGCCTGCCACCCCCTGGCTGGGGTTCGAGGCAGGTGGCAG
>NW_007731575.1:8137-8873 GCF_000696425.1 Galeopterus variegatus
CAGGATGGACTCTTGGAACATGATGGGCCTGCCGCCTGCAGATGACTCCCCATGCTGGGCTCAGCTTGGGCTGTTTCCCTGTCCACATCCTCACGTGGGAAGACCGATTCCCTCCATGAAGCCTTTCCCGCTGATCATGCCCTCCCTGTCCTGAACCAGCACGCCAGCCCCCCATGCTTCCTTCCTTCTTGCCTTCCCCACGCCCAAGCAGACTGTGAGCAGGACACTCTTCCCTGGGCACAGGGCTCTTGCCTGGGAGCGCAGCTGTCCCAGGTGGCTGCAGAGCTCCCTGCTGGACGCTGGATGCTTCCTGTCCTCCCACTGCCTGGAGCGCCTCCCCCAGAGCCTCCCCACTAAGTCCCAGCCCAGCCCGGGGTCAAGGCTGGTGCCTGGATGTGGGTGGGAGAAGCTGGCACCCACTGAGTTCTGTGGCTCCGTGGATTCTAGAATTTACTGACTCCAACATTTTATTTATTTACTTATTTTTAAAGAGAATGTAATTTTTCAGCGTCTTTTGGATTTTAGCCATCCTAACTGGGGTGAGATGGTATCTCAGTGTGGTTTTGATTTGCATTTCCCAGATGCTGAGTGATGTTGAGCATTTTTTCATATGACTGTTGGCCATTTGTATATCTTCCTTAGATGTTGGGCCACATTCCGGTGCAAGCACATCATAAGGCGTCTGCCTGTGTGTAGTTCCTATTTTCTAATATAAACCAAGCGGCGGCCGTTTTGC